>NW_027308267.1:0-139000 GCF_047496885.1 Scyliorhinus torazame
TCGAGGAGAATACTGAGATTCAGGCTACTAGACTAGAAGGGCTTGAGGTTCATAAGGAGGAGGTGTTAGCAATTCTGGAAAGTGTGAAAATAAATAAATCCCCTGGACCGGATGGGATTTATCCTAGGATACTCTGGGAAGCTAGGGAGGAGATGGCTGAGCCTTTGGCTTTGATCTTTAAGTCATCTTTGTCTACAGGAATAGTGCCAGAAGACTGGAGGATAGCAAATGTTGTCCCCTTGTTCAAGAAGGGAACTAGAGACAACCCCGGTAACTATAGACCAGTGAGCCTTACTTCTGTTGTGGGCAAAATCTTGGAAAGGTTTATAAGAGATAGGACGTATAATCATCTGGAAAGGAATAATTTGATTAGAGATAGTCAACACGGTTTTATGAAGGGTAGGTCGTGCCTCACAAACCTTATTGAGTTCTTTGAGAAGGTGACCAAACAGGTGGATGAGGGTAAAGCAGTTGATGTGGTGTATATGGATTTCAGTAAAGCGTTTGATAAGGTTCCCCACAGTAGGCTACTGCAGAAAATACTGAGGCATGGGATTCAGGGTGATTTAGCAGTTTGGATCAGAAATTGGCTAGCTGGAAGAAGACAAAGGGTGGTGGTTGATGGGAAATGTTCAGACTGGAGTCCAGTTACCAGTGGTGTACCACAAGGATCTGTTTTGGGGCCACTGCTGTTTGTCACTTTTATAAATGACCTGGAGGAGGGCGTAGAAGGATGGGTGAGTAAATTTGCAGATGACACTAAAGTTGGTGGAGTTGTGGACAGTGCGGAAGGATGTTACAAGTTACAGAGGGACATAGATAAGCTGCAGCGCTGGGCTGAGAGGTGGCAAATGGAGTTTAATGCAGAAAAGTGAGAGGTGTTTCATTTTGGAAGGAATAACAGGAAGACAGAGCACTGGGCTAATGGTAAGATTCTTGGCAGTGTGGATGAGCAGAGAGATCTCGTTGTCCATGTACATAGATCCCTGAAAGTTGCCACCCAGGTTGAGAGGGTTGTTAAGAAGGCGCATGGTGTGTTAGCTTTTATTGGTAGAGGGATTGAGTTTCGGAGCCATGAGGTCATGTTGCAGCTGTACAAAACTCTGGTGCGGCCGCATTTGGAGTATTGCGTGCAATTCTGGTCGCCGCATTATAGGAAGGATGTGGAAGCGTTGGAAAGGGTGCAGAGGAGATCTACCAGAATGTTGCCTGGTATGGAGGGAAGATTTTATGAGGAAAGGCTGAAGGACTTGAGGCTGTTTTCGTTAGAGAGAAGAAGGTTAAGAGGTGACTTAATTGAGGCATTCAAGATGATCAGAGGATTGGATAGGGTGGGCAGTGAGAGCATTTTTCTTCGGATGGTGATGTCTAGCACGAGGGGACATAGCTTTAAATTGAGGGGAGGTAGATATAGGACAGATGTCAGAGGTAGGTTCTTTACTCAGAGTAGTAAGGGCATGGAATGCGCTGCCTGCAACAGTATTGGACTCGGCAACACCAAGGGCATTCAGATGGTTATTGGATAGACATATGGGCGATAAGGGAATAGTGTAGATGGGCTTTAGAGTGGTTTCACAGGTCGGCGCAACATCGAGGGGCGAAGGGCTTGTACTGCGCTGTAATGTTCTATGTTCTATGGTGGGGGAGATCATCCTCCTCTCACCTCGACATGGTGGGGGAGATCACCCTCACCTCGACATGGTGGGGGAGATCACCCTCCTCTCACCTCGACATGGTGGGGGAGATCACCCTCATCTCACCTCGACATGGTGGGGGAGATCACCCTCCCCTCCCCTCGACATGGTGGGGGTGATCACCCTCCTCTCACCTCGACATGGTGGGGGAGATCACCCTCCCCTCACCTCGACATGGTGGGGGAGATCACCCTCCCTTCACCTCGACATGGTGGGGGAGATCACCCTCCATAATGGCTCCAGTCTCCAGATGGAATCTCAGACACTCGGCCTCAGAACCAATGAATCACTATCTCTGGCCAATACCCCGCAGGATTCAGCAGCTCAAACATCTCCACTACCAGCCCCTTCCTCCACCCATCTCCAACACCCTTGCCGCTACCCTCCTCCACCCCTCCCTCCAAACCTCTCCCGCACCCACCCAACAAGCCGTATTTTCTCCCCGTCTCTCATATCCTTATAATCTATAAAGAAATTAAAAACAAAATATTTGGAATGTCCCTGTTTAGGGTGTATATTCCGGTCCTCATCCAATTAACTGTGAATAGGTGAACTCCCCAACCCTCACTCACAAGGTACCCAGTGGTGCTGAGGCCAATTTATATCTCCCTAGTCAGAGCCTTGGAGAGGTAAGTGAATTTATCACAGGTTATGAATCGAGCCTGGGGGAACTGCACTCTGCCTGTGCTCCTGAACTCGCTGATGAGATGCCTTTCATCGCCTTTCTAAGGCTTGGCAGCTGAGTTTTGAAGGGGAGGCGAGTGTGTTTTGGATTGCTGATCTCCTTTGGAGTACCAATCTCCACCTCTGGCTCCACAGAGAAGACACCAGCAGGCTTGCTCTGAACAACAGTGGTCAGGTTAGTTCTGAGACTAACACTGGTAGGAGATGGAGAGTGAATCTCAGGCTCGGCTGGTTGGGCGTGGCCTTGGGCAAGGGCACTCAGGCACTGGGCGATATTTTCTACCAGGTCTATCACCTGGTCCAACTTCCCTGCCAAATGTTCAAAGCCATCCTTTTGAAGATCTAGAAGCTTCTGTTGGAAAGGGTCTGGCAGTGGGGGAAGATTGCTGAGGGACTGGGAGCAGGTTGGTGTATTGGTAGGAGAAGGATCAGGGCAGAGAGGCAGGTCAGGGTCACTGCATTTCTGACTGCCAGTCATATTGGCCAGCTTCGGTCTGCTCACCAACACTTGCTCTTGATTGACGCAGAAAGATTCACTCCCACACTGATCCCGGTGTCCTGTGGATACAAAATTCAAACTTGTTAATAAACATCTGGAGAAGTTCATATGGATAGCAATTAGATTAAAATACCATTGTGATCCCATCACACAGTGGTTCCGAGTGACCCCAATTACATGCATTGACCAATCAGGTGAATGACGACGAGGGGCTGAACCAAAATAAAAATCAACATTTCTTTTGTTTACTTTTGACTGACCATCACCCGCTCATTCCCAGACCCTCAGCCCGGCCCCACCCCCTCACTCCCAGACCCTCGGCCCGGCCCCACCCCCTCACTCCCAGACCCTCGGCTCGGCCCCACCCCCTCACTCCCAGACCCTCGGCCCGGCCACACACCCCCATTCCCAGACACTCGGACCGGCCCCACCCCCACATTCCCAGACCCTCGGCCGGGGCCCACCCCCTCACTCCCAGACCATCGGCCTGGCCCAACCCCCTCATTCCCAGACACTCGGCCCGGCCCCACCCCCATTCCCAGACCCTCTGCCCGGCCCCACCCCCATTCCCTGACCCTCGGCCCGGCTTCACCCCCTCATTTCTAGACCATCGGCCCAGCACCAGATTCCCATACCCACCCCCTCATTCCCAGACCCTCGGCCCCATCCCCTCCTTCCCAAACCTTCAGCCCAGCCGCACCCCCTCATTCCCTGACCCTAGGCCCGGCCCCACCCCCTCATTCCCAGACCAACTCCCTCATTCCCAAACCCTCGGCCCGGCCCCACCCCCTCATTCCCAGACCCACGGCCTGGCCCCACCTCCTCATTCCCAGACCCTTGGTCTGGCCCCACCCCCTCAATCCCAGACCCTCGTCCCGGCCCCACTCCCTCATTCCCAGACCCTCGGCCCAGCCCAACCCCATCCTTCCCTGGCCCTCGGCCTCGCACCACCCCTTCATTCCCAGACCCTCGGGCCCACCCCCTCATTCCCAGACCCTCAGCGCGACCCCACCCCTCATTCCCAGACCCTCAGCACGGCCCCACCCCCTCATTCCCAGACCCTCAGCCCGACCCCACCCCCTCATTCCCAGACCAACCCACTCATTCCCAGACCCTCAGCCTGGCCCCACCCTCTCATTCCCATCCCCACCTTCCCATACCCACAGCCCGGCCCCACCCCTTCATTCCCAGACCATCGGCCCAGCCCCACCCCCTCATTCCCAGACCCTCAGCCCGGCCCCACTCCCTTATTCCCAGACCCTCGGTGCGGTCCCACCCCCTCATTCCCAGACCCTCGACCCGGCCCCACCCCTGCATCCCCAGACCATCGGCTCGGCCTCACCCCCTCATTCCCAGACCCTCGGTCTTGCACCACCCCCTCAGCCCCTGCCCACACACCCTCATTCCTAGCCCCATCCCCTCACTCCCAAACCTACAGCCCAGCCCCACACCCTCACTCCCAGACCCTCAGCCTGGCCCCACCCAATCATTCCCAGGCCCTTAGCCCGACCCCACCCCCTCATTCCAAGACCCCCAGCCCGGCCCCACCCTGAAATCCCAGACCCTCAGCCCGGCCCCACCCCCATTCCCAGACCCTCGGCCCAGCCCCACCCCTTCATTCCCAGACCCTCGGCCCGGCCCCACCCCTCATTCCCAGACCCACCCCCTCATTCCCAGACCCTCGGCTTGGCCCCACCCCCATTCCCAGACCCTCGTCCCGGCCCCAACCCCTCATTCCCAGACACTCGGACCGGCCCCACCCCCTCATTCCCAGACCCTCAGCCGGATCCCACCCCCTCATTCCCAGACCATCGGCCTGGCCCCACCCCCTCATTCCCAGACCTTCGGCCCGGCCCCACCCACTCATTCCCAGGCCATTAGCCCAGCCCCACCCCCTCATTCCCAGACCTTCGGCCCGGCCCCACCCCCTCATTCCCAGACCCACCCCCTCATTCCCAGACCCTCGGCCCGGCCCCACCCCCATTCCCAGACCCTCGGCCCGACCCCACCCCCACATTCCCAGACCCACCACTCATTCGCAGACACTCTGCCCGGCCCCACCCCCTCTTTCTCAGACCCTCGCCCCCAATCCCCTCCTTCGCAAACCTTCAGCCCGGCCCCACCCCCTCATTCCCAGACGGTCAGCCTGACCCCACCCCCTCATTCCCGGACCCACCCACTCTTCCCAGACCCTCGGCCCGGCCCCACCCCCTCATTCTAAGACCCTCGCCCCCAATCCCCTCCTTCCCAAACCTTCAGCCCGGCCCCACCCCCTCATTCCCAGACCCTCGGCCTGGCCCCACTCCCTCATTCCCAGACCCTCGGCCCGGCTCCACCCCCTCATTCCCAGACACTCGGCTCGGCCCCATCCCCTCATTCCCAGACCCTCGGCCTGGCCCCACTCCCTCATTCCCAGACCCTCAGCCCGGCCCCAACCCCTCATTCCCAGACCCTCGGCCCGGCCCCACCCCCTCATTCCCAGACCCTCTGCCCAGCCCAACCCCCTCATTCCCAGACCCTCAGCCCGGCCCCACCCCCATTCCCAGGCCCTCGGCCCAGCCCCACCCCTTCATTCCCAGACCCTCGGCCCGGCCCCATGCCCACACCCTCGGCTGGGCCCCACCCCTCATTCCCAGACCCACCCGCTCATTCCCAGACCCTCGGCCTGGCCGCACCCCCATTCCCAGACCCTCGGCCCGGCCCCACCCCCATTCCCAGACCCTCAGCCCGGCCGCACCCCTCATTCCCAGACACTCGGCCCGGCCCCACCCACTCATTCCCAGACCCTCAGCCCGGCCCCACCCCTCATTCCCAGACCCTCAGCCTGGCACCACCCCCTCATTCCCAGACCCTCGGCCCAATCCCCTCCTTCGCAAACCTTCAGCCCGGCCCCAACCCCTCATTCCCAGACCCTCGGCCCGGCCCAACCCCTCATTCCCAGACCCTCGGCCCGGCCCCACCCCCTCATTCCCAGACCCTCAGCCCGGCCCATCCCTCTCATTCCCAGACCCTCGGCCTGGCCCCACCCCCTCATTCCCAAACCCTCGGTCTGGCACCACCCCCTCAGCCCCTGCCCACACACCCTCATTCCTAGCTCCATCCCCTCATTCCCAAACCTACAGCCCAGCCCCACACCCTCACTCCCAGACCCTCAGCCTGGCCCCACCCACTCATTCCCAGGCCCTTAGCCCGGCCCCACCCCCTCATTCCCAGACCCCCAGCCCGGCCCCACCCTGAAATCCCAGACCCTCAGCCCGGCCCCACCCCCATTCCCAGACACTCGGCCCAGCCCTACCCCTTCATTCCCAAACCCTCGGCCCAGCCCCATGCCCACACCCTCGGCCGGGCCCCACCCCTCATTCCCAGACCCACCCCCTCATTCCCAGACCCTCGACTTGGCTCCACCCCCATTACCAGACCCTCGTCCCGGCCCCAACCCCTCATTCCCAGACACACGGACCGGCCCCACCCCCTCATTCCCAGACCTTCGGCCCGGACCCACCCACTCATTCCCAGGCCATTAGCCCAGCCCCACCCCCTCATTCCCAGACCTTCAGCCGGGCCCCACCCCCTCATTCCCAGACCCTCGGCCCGGCCCCACCCCCATTCCCAGAACCTCGGCGCGACCCCACCCCCACATTCCCAGACCCACCCCTCATTCGCAGACACTCTGCCTGGCCCCACCCCCTCATTCTCAGACCCTCGCCCCCAATCCCCTCCTTCGCAAACCTTCAGCCCGGCCCTACCCCCTCATTCCCAGACGGTCAGCCTGACCCCACCCCCTCATTCCCGGACCCACCCACTCTTCCCAGACCCTCGGCCTGGCCCCACCCCCTCATTCCCAGACCCTCAGCTCCATCCCTTCCTTCCCAAACCTTCAGCCCGGCCCCACCCCCTCATTCCCAGACCCTCGGCCCGGCCCAACCCCCTCATTCCCAGACCATCGTCTCGGCCCCACCCACTCATTCGCAGAACCTCGGCCCGGCCCCACCCCCTCATTCCCAGACCATCGGCTCGGCCCCACCCCCTCATTCCCAGACCATCGGCTTTGCCTCACCCTGAATTCCCAGACCCTCGGCCCTGCCCCACCCCCTCCGCCCCTGCCCGCACCCCCACATTCCTAGCCACACCCCCTCATTCCCAAACCTTCAGCCTGGCCCACCCCCATTCCCAGACCCTCAGCCCGACAGCACCCCCTAATTTCCAGACCGACTCACTCATTCCCAGACCCTCGGCCCGGCTTCACCCCCTCATTCCCAGACCCTCAGGCTGGCCCCACCCACTCATTCCCAGGCCCTTAGCCCGGCCCCACCCCCTCATTCCCCGACCCTCAGCCCGGCCCCACCCTGAAATCCCAGACCGTCAGCCCGGCCCCACCCCCATTCCCAGGCCCTCGGCCCAGCCCCACCCCTTCATTCCCAGACCCTCGGCCCGGCCCCATGCCCACACCCTCGGCTGGGCCCCACCCCTCATTCCCAGACCCACCCCCTCATTGCCTGACCCTCGGCCTGGCCGCACCCCCATTCCCAGACCCTCGGCCCGGCCCCAACCCCTCATTCCCAGACCCTCAGCCCGGCCCCAACCCTCATTCCCAGACACTCGGCCCGGCCCCACTCCTCATTCCCAGACCCTCGGCCTGGCACCACCCCCTCATTCCCAGACACTCGGCCTGGCCGCACCCCCATTCCCAGACCCTCGGCCCGGCCCCAACCCCTCATTCCCAGACCCTCAGCCCGGCCCCACCCCTCATTCCCAGACACTCGGCCCGGCCCCACTCCTCATTCCCAGACACTCGGCCCGGCCCCACTCCTCATTCCCAGACCCTCGGCCTGGCACCACCCCCTCATTCCCAGACCCTCGGCCCAATCCCCTCCTTCGCAAACCTTCAGCCCGGCCCCAACCCCTCATTCCCAGACCCTCAGCCCGGCCCAACCCCTCATTCCCAGACCCTCGGCCCGGCCCCACCCCCTCATTCCCAGACCCTCAGCCCAGCCCATCCCCCTCATTCCCAGACCCTCGGCCCGGCCCCACCCCCTCATTCCCAGACCATCTGCTCGGCCTCACCCCCTCATTCCCAGACCCTCGGCCGGGCCCCATCCCCTCATTCCCAGGCCATCGGCTCGGCCTCACCCCAAATTCCCAGACCCTCGGCCCTGTCCCACCCCCTCAGCTCCTGCCCGCACCCCCTCAGCCCGGCCCATCCCCCTCATTCCCAGACCCTCGGCCCGGCCCCACCCCCTCATTCCCAGACCATCTGCTCGGCCTCACCCACTCATTCCCAGGCCCTTAGCCCGGCCCCACCCCCCCATTCCCAGGCCCTCGGCCCAGCCCCACCCCTTCATTCCCAGACCCTCGGCCCGGCCCCATGCCCACACCCTCGGCCGGGCCCCACCCCTCATTCCGAGACCCACCCCCTCATTCCCAGACCCTCGGCCTGGCCGCACCCCCATTCCCAGACCCTCGGCCCGGCCCCAACCCCTCATTCCCAGACCCTCAGCCTGGCCCCACCCCTCATTCCCAGACCCTCGGCCCGGCCCCACTCCTCATTCCCAGACCCTCGGCCTGGCACCACCCCCTCATTCCCAGACCCTCGGCCTGGCACCACTCCCTCAGTCCCAGACCCTTGGCCTGGCACCACCCCCTCATTCCCAGACCCTCGGCCCAATCCCCTCCTTCGCAAACCTTCAGCCCGGCCCCAACCCCTCATTCCCAGACCCTCAGCCCGGCCCAACCCCTCATTCCCAGACCCTCGGCCCGGCCCCACCCCCTCATTCCCAGACCCTCAGCCCGGCCCATCCCCCTCATTCCCAGACCCTCAGCCCGGCCCATCCCCCTCATTCCCAGACCCTCGGCCCGGCCCCACCCCCTCATTCCCAGACCATCTGCTCGGCCTCACCCCCTCATTCCCAGACCCTCGGCCCGGCCCCATCCCCTCATTCCCAGACCATCGGCTCGGCCTCACCCCGAATTCCCAGACCCTCAGCCCTGTCCCACCCCCTCGGCCCTCTCCCACCCCCTCAGCCCCTGCCCGCACCCCCACATTCCTAGACCCACCCCCTCATTCCCAGACCCTCGGCCCGGCCCCACCCCCTCATTCCCAGACCCTCAGCCCGGCCCACCCACTCATTCCCAGACCCTCAATCTGACACCACCCCCTGATTTCCAGACCCACTCGTTCATTCCCAGACCCATGGCCTGGCCCCACCCCCTCATTTCTAGACCATCGGCCCAGCCCCACCCCCTCATTCCCATACCCACTCCCAGACCCTCGGCCCCATCCCCTCCTTCCCAAACCTTCAGCACAGCCGCACCCCCTCATTCCCAGACTCTCGGCCCGGACCCACCCCCTCATTCCCAGACCCTCGGCCCGGCCCCTCCACCTCATTCCCAGACCCACCCCCTCATTCCCAGACCCTCAGCCTGGCCCCACCCACTCAATCCCAGACCCTCGGCCCGGCCCCACCCCCTTCTTTCCAGACCCTCGGCCTGGCACCACCCCTTCATTCCCAGACCCTCGGCCCCATCCCCTCCTTCC
Source organism: Scyliorhinus torazame (assembly GCF_047496885.1). Classification (NCBI taxonomy): domain Eukaryota; kingdom Metazoa; phylum Chordata; class Chondrichthyes; order Carcharhiniformes; family Scyliorhinidae; genus Scyliorhinus; species Scyliorhinus torazame. The sequence goes on from NW_027308267.1 coordinate 9,413, forward strand.
CAAACCTCCAGCCCGGCCCCACCCCCTCATTCCCAGACTCTCAGCCGGAAGCCACCCCATCATTCCCAAACCCTCGGCCCGGCCCCACTCCTCATTCCCAGACCCTCGGCCCGGCCCCACCCCCTCCTTTCCAGACCCTCGGCCTGGCACCACCCCTTCATTCCCAGACCCTCGGCCCCATCCCCTCCTTCCCAAACCTCCAGCCCGGCCCCACCCCCTCATTCCCAGACTCTCAGCCGGGAGCCACCCCATCATTCCCAGACCCTCAGCCCGGCCCCACCCACTCATTCCCAGACCCTCAGCCCGACCCCACCCCTCATTCCCAAACCCTCGGCCCGGCCCCACTCCTCATTCCCAGACCCTCGGCCTGGCACCACCCCCTCAGTCCCAGACCCTTGGCCTGGCACCACCCCCTCATTTCCAGACCCTCGGCCCAATCCCCTCCTTCGCAAACCTTCAGCCCGGCCCCAACCCCTCATTCCCAGACCCTCAGCCCGGCCCAACCCCTCATTCCCAGACCCTCAGGCTGGCCCCACCCACTCATTCCCAGGCCCTTAGCCCGGCCCACCCCCCCATTCCCAGGCCCTCGGCCCAGCCCCACCCCTTCATTCCCAGACCCTCGGCCCGGCACCATGCCCACACCCTCGGCCGGGCCCCACCCCTCATCCCCAGACCCACCCCCTCATTCCCAGACCCTCGGCCTGGCCCCACCCCCATTCCCAGACCCTCGGCCCGGCCCCAACCCCTCATTCCCAGACCCTCAGCCCGGCCCCACCCCTCATTCCCAGACCCTCGGCCCGGCCCCACTCCTCATTCCCAGACCCTCGGCCTGGCACCACCCCCTCATTCCCAGACCCTTGGCCTGGCACCACCCCCTCATTCCCAGACCCTCGGCCCAATCCCCTCCTTCGCAAACCTTCAGCCCGGCCCCAACCCCTCATTCCCAGACGCTCAGCCCGGCCCAACCCCTCATTCCCAGACCCTCGGCCCGGCCCCACCCCCTCATTCCCAGACCCTCAGCCCGACCCATCCCCCTCATTCCCAGACCCTCAGCCCGGCCCATCCCCCTCGATCCCAGAGCCTCGGCCCGGCCCCACCCCCTCATTCCCAGACCATCTGCTCGGCCTCACCCCCTCATTCCCAGACCCTCGGCCCGGCCCCATCCCCTCAGCCCCTGCCCGCACCCCCACATTCCTAGACCCACCCCCTCATTCCCAAACCTTCAGCCCGGCCCACCCACTCATTCCCAGACCCTCAATCTGACACCACCCCCTGATTTCCAGACCCACTCGTTCATTCCCAGACCCATGGCCTGGCCCCATCCCCTCATTTCTAGACCATCGGCCCAGCCCCACCCCTTCATTCCCATACCCACCCCCTCATTCCCAGACCCTCGGCCCGGACCCACCCCCTCATTCCCAGACCCTCGGCCAGGCCACTCCCCCTCATTCCCAGACCCACCCACTCATTCCCAGACCCTCAGCCTGGCCCCACCCACTCAATCCCAGACCCTCGGCCCGGCCCCACCCCCTCATTCCCAGACCTTCAGCCCGGCCCCACCCCCTCATTCCCAGACCCTCAGCCCGACCCCACACCCTCATTCCCAGACCCTCGGCCCGGACCCACCCCCTCATTCCCAGACCCTCGGCCCGACCCCACCCCCCCCTTTCCAGACCCTCGGCCTGGCACCACCCCTTCATTCCCAGACCCTCGGCCCCATCCCCTCCTTCCCAAACCTCCAGCCCAGCCCCGCCCCCTCATTCCAAGACCCTCGGCACGGCCCCAACCCCTCATTCCCAGACGCACCCCCCATTCCCAGACCCTTAGCCTGGCCCCACCCCCTCAATCCCAGGCCCACGGCCCGGCCCCACCCCCACTTTTCCATACCCTTGGCCTGGCACCACCCCTTCATTCCCAGACCTTCAGCCCGGCCCCACCCCCTCATTCCCAGACTCTCAGCCGGGAGCCACCCCATCATTCCCAGACCCTCAGCCCGGCCCCACCCCCTCATTCCCAGACCCTCAGCCCGACCCCACCCCCTCATTCCCAGACCAACCCACTCATTCCCAGACCCTCAGCCCGGCCCCACCCTCGAATTCCCAGACACTCAGTGCGGCCCCACCCCCGAATTCCCAGACACTCAGTGCGGCCCCTCCCCCTCATTACCAGACCCTCGACCCAGCCCCACCCCCTCATCCCCAGACCATCGGCTCGGCCTCACCCCGAATTCCCAGACCCTTGGCCCGGCCCCACCCCCTCATTCCCAGACCAACCCACTCATTCCCAGACCCTCGGCCTGGCACTACCCTCTCATTCCCAGGCCCTCAGCCCCATCCCCTCCTTCCCAAACCCACAGCCCGGCCCCACCCCTTCATTCCCAGACCCTCGGCCCGGCCCCACGCCCTCATTCCCAGACCCTCAGCCCGGCCCCACCCCAGAATTGCCAGACCAACCCACTCATTCCCAGACCCTCGGCCCGGCCCCACCCCCTCAGCCCCTGCCCGCACACCCTCATTCCTACCCCCACCCCCTCATTCCCAAACCTTCAGCCCGGCCCCAACCCCTCATTCCCAGACCCTCAGCCCGGCCCAACCCCTCATTCCCAGAACCTCGGCCCGGCCCCATCCCCTCATTCCCAGACCCTCAATCTGACACCACCCCCTTATTTCCAGACCCACTCGTTCATTCCCAGACCCATGGCCTGGCCCCACCCCCCTCATTTCTAGACCATCGGCCCAGCCCCACCCCCTCATTCCCATGCCCACCCCCTCATTCCCAGACCCTCGGCCCCATCCCCTCCTTCCCAAACCTTCAGCCCAGCCGCACCCCCTCATTCCCAGACCCTCGGCCCGGACCCACCCCCTCATTCCCAGACCCTCGGCCCGGCCCCTCCCCCTCATTCCCAGACCCACCCCCTCATTCCCAGACCCTCAGCCTGGCCCCACCCACTCAATCCCAGACCCTCGGCCCGGCCCCACCCCCTCATTCCCAGACCCTCGGCCCGACCCCACCCTCTCCTTTCCAGACCCTCGGCCTGGCACCACCCCTTCATTCCCAGACCCTCGGCCCCATCCCCTCCTTCCCAACCTCCAGCCCAGCCCCGCCCCCTCATTCCAAGACCCTCGGCACGGCCCCAACCCCTCATTCCCAGACGCATCCCCCATTCCCAGACCCTTAGCCTGGCCCCACCCCCTCAATCCCAGACCCTCGGCCCGGCCCCACCCCCTCTTTTCCATACCCTTGGCCTGGCACCACCCCTTCATTCCCAGACCTTCAGCCCGGCCCCACCCCCTCATTCCCAGACTCTCAGCCGGGAGCCACCCCATCATTCCCAGACCCTCAGCCCGGTCCCACCCCCTCATTCCCAGACCCTCAGCCTGACCCCACCCCCTCATTCCCAGACCAACCCACTCATTCCCAGACCCTCGGCCGGCCCCACCCGCATTCCCAGGCCCTCAGCCCCATCCCCTCCATCCCAAACCCACGGCCCGGCCCCACCCCTTCATTCCCAGACCCTCAGCCTGGCCCCACCCCCTCATTCCCAGGCCCTTAGCCCGACCCCACCCCCTCATTCCCGGTCCCACCCCGAAATCCCAGACCCTCAGCCCGGCCCCCACCCCCTCATTCCCAGACCCACCCCCTCATTCCCAGTCCCTCAGCCTGGCCCCACCCCCTCATTCCCAGGCCCTCAGCCCGGCCCCACCCCCTCATTCCCAGACCCACAGCCCGGTCCCACCCCTGAATTCCCAGACCCTCTGCCCGGCCCCACCCTCGCATTTCCAGACCCTCAGTCCAGTCCCACCCCGATTCCCAATTCCAAAGCCTCCGGCCCCACCCCCTCATTCCCAGACCCTCAGCCCCGCTCCCCCTCTTTCGCGGACCCTCAGCCCCGCTCCCCCTCTTTCCCAGACCCTCAACCCCGCTCCCCCTTTCAGTCCAAGAGCCTCAGCCCCACCGACCGTTAATCTGGGAACTTCAGCCCTGCTCTCCCTCATTCCCGGACCCTCAGTCCAGCTACCCCATACACCTGGACCCACAGCCCAAACCCCATTCCCGGATCCCCAGCCACATTTGCCCTAATTTCCGTACTCTCAGCCCGGTTCTCTTTCCCATTTTAGCTCATTCCTGTTTACTTAGCCCAACTGTCCCTCAGCCCGACACACTCTCATTCCCAATCATTCCTACTCCTCTTCATTTCCAGATCCTCAATCTCACTCTCCCTAATTCCTGAATCCACAGCCATCTCCCTCTCGTTCCCAGACGCTCAGATCGTCTCTCCCTCATTCCCGGATAATCAGCCTGGCTCCCTCTCGTTCCCGGACAACAAGCCCAGTTCTCCCTCAGTCCTAGATAATCAGCCCGACTATCCCTCATTCCTGGCCCTCAGCCAGGCTCTTCCTCCTTCCCGGACAATCAGCCCAGCTCCCCCTCATTCCGGATCCTGAGCCTGGCACTCCCTCATTTCCGGACCCTCAGCCCAGCACTCCCTCATTCCCAGACCCACAGCCCGGCACTCCCTCATTCCCAGACCCTCAGCCCAGCACTCCCTCATTCCTGGACCCTCAGCCTGGCTTCCCCTCATTCTCACACCCCCAGCCCGGCTCTCGCTCATTCCCAGAACCTCATCTTGGCTCTCCCTCATTCCCGGATCCTCAGCCTGGCTCTCCCTTATTCTCGGACCCTCAGCCCCGTTCTCCCTCATTCCCGCACCCCAACCCGACTTCCCCTCATTCCCAGGCCCTCAGATTGGCTCTCCCTCATTTCCAGATGCTCAGACCAGCTGCGCCTCATGTCCAGACCCCCAACTCCATTTTTCCTGATTCTGAACCCTCAGCCCGTGAGCTCATTTGGCTCCATAGTGCTGATATGGTCACCCGGTTTTGGGGTCACTCTATATGCTTTGCTTGACCGAGAGTCTCTGCCCCTTTATTGCTTCAGTAACTGGACAGTTGGGGTTGCTCTGTACCATGGCTTACTTTCATTACATAAAATGGATGAGTACTGTTGGCTGATTTCAGACTGGTTGACTATTTGGACAGCCTTTTCTAGAGTCACAACTTCCTTGGCCTGTAGTATGTCTGAAAGTCATCGGCAACCACTCTGATGAAAATTCTGTCCCTTATGAGTTCTGACTTAAGATTATTGTGGTTACCACCTTCAGCCAATCTGTTCAATTCATTTATAAAAGAGTCAACTGATACTCCAGGCTGTTGGACATCTTTCTTGAATTTCAATCTCTCTAAAAATATGTAGCTTCTTTGATTAAAATATGTATTGAGTGATTGACTTCCGGTGACGGGGATATGCTGAGCGGATGCACAAAAGGTGTCTCTCTTCCTGAGAATTAGGATTTAGGCACTTTTAATTCAAAATAGCCCCCTAGAATCAGGACATGACACCCCCACCCCCACTTCCAACAACATCAAGATTAGCTGTGCCAAGCAGCAGCAGCTCCAGGGGAAGAAAAGAAGAAAAAGACAACAGAAGCCTGTAAGAGCGAACTGAAGAGACATCAAATATGGGGGGGTGATGAATTCCTGACCCAACTGAGGGGGGACCACCAGCCCGTGCACCGAGGTCACCCTCCCCTGCGAATGATGGAGGGAATTCCTTACAAAGGAACTCCAGGAACAGAAGGGGGCCATTATAATCAATATGACGGACACGGTCAAGGTGGTGGAGGCACTGATCACCATGCAGACAGCCCTGGAAAAGATGGAGAGGCAGCTCGAGATCCAGGGGTGTAGCCACTTAAAATGGCCAACTCCCGATTCAAAATGGCAAACGGCAAAGGCTGATGGGAAAGTCAGCCAACAAGACAAAAACAAGCAGCTGCAGGTTGGCTGTGTATTTACCTCTGGGAAGGCCAGACACTATCAATATCAGCAACCATCAGCATAACAAAACAACAGCCATCTGCATACTAATGAGCAATCCCCAGGAACAATAAGCAACATTTAGACACACAAAGCAAAACCAGACTCTTCGGCGCCAGCAGAAGCCTACACAAAAGGAGGTGAACGAGCACCTCAAGACCGCCCATCAATCAGGGAACCGCTCCAGCATTGGAGAAAATCGAACCAAGCGATTGGGACAAAGTCCAATCACTTGGGACCAGGTACAGGGTCCGCCCCGAAAGGCGGGAAGCCCCTGGGGACTATAAGAATTGAGCCCCAAGTTCAAATCGCTCTCTTCACTCTTCAGCAGCTCCTCTTCAGCTCTTTTTCCTGCCCGGGTCACCCAGCAACAACGAACCAACATTGACCGTGACCGGAGCAGTGAAGATCAAAATCGTAAGTCTTAATTCAACGCTCGCTACGAGATAGGCGCTCCTAGCTACCAATCCGTACCAACTTCAAATCCCGCAGGCTCAGAACCCGAACAAAAGGCCATTTGTTTCCCTGACCTGGTGGGCCAGTCAAAAGTTAAGTATCGGCCTGTTAGTTGTAGAAGTAGCTTAGACGTAGAATGCGTGCATGAGTAGCGATTACTGTGTATAATAAATGTGCTTTGATTTAAATCTTACTAATCGGTGTATTGGGTTATTGATTACTCGGACTTGAACCTCGTGGCGGTATCAGAAAGATACCTGGCGACTCGAGAGCAAAGGTAATAAAACAGAGCAATTGAACTAAGGCAAAGTTAGCAACAGGGGGCGACCATAAGGGAGCTGGAAAAGGTCTCAATAGACCAGAGCGACCAGATCGCTGCACTGGAAATGGAGGTGGCAAGGTTGGTGGCTACTCAGGGGATGCTAAAGGGAAAGGTCGAAGATCGGGCAGCACGGTAGCACAGAGGTTAGCACAATTGCTCCACAGCTCCAGGGTCCCAGGTTCGATTCCCGGCTTTGGTCACTGTCTGTGCGGAGTCTGCACATCCTCCCCGTGTCTGCGTGGGTTTCCTCCGGGTGCTCCGATTTTCTCCCCCAGTCCAAAGATGTGCAGGTTAGAAGGATTGCCCATGCAAAATTGCCCTTAGTGTCCAAAAAAGATTAGGTGGGGTTACTGGGATAGGGTGGAGACATGGGCTTGGGTGGGGTGCTCTTTCCAAGTGCCGATGCAGACTTGATGGGCCGAATGGGCTCCTTCTGCGCTGTAGATTCTAAGAAGTTCAGGCGCACCAACACCTACGCATAGTGGGCCTACCGAGGGCAGGAAAGCCACAGAATATGTGGCCCAGATGCTAGGCAACCTGATGGGGAGAGACAGCTTCCCCAAGCCACCAGAAATAGACAGAGCCCACAGGTCACTCCAGTCAAAGCCCAGTGCCAGCGGTCAGCCAAGGGATCATAATCGCAAAATTACACCGGTACCAAGATCGGGAAAGAATCCTTAACTGAGACAGGCAGACAAGGTCCTGCATCTGGGAGGGTCACCAAATCAGGATTTATCAGTGGTCAGCGCCGAGCGGAATTCATAGAATCATAGAATTTACAGTGCAGAAGGAGGCCATTCGGGTCATCGTATATGTACCGGCTCTTGGAAAGAGCACCCTACCCAAGATCAACACCTCCACCCTATCCCCATAACCCAGTAACCCCACCAAACACTAAGGGGAATTTATCATGGCCAATCCACCTAACCTGCACATCTTTGGACTGTGGGAGGAAACCGGAGCACCCGGAGGAAACCCACGCACACACGGGGAGGATGTGCAGACTCCCCACAGACAGTAACCCAAGCCGGAATCGAACCTGGGACCCTGGAGCTGTGAAGCAATTGTGCTATCCACAATGCTACCGTGCTGCCCCAATGGAATTCAAAGGAACCAAAGCAATCCTGTTCAAAAACGGGGTGAAATTCGGAATGCGGTACCCAACCAAGCTCTGGGTCACCTTCCAGGGCAGGGAGCATTACTTCATCACACCTACGGACGTGAACAAATTCTTCCATAAACACGGGCTTGGAATTCAGCAGTAGAGCCTGTCATAATATTCACTCGTATATAATGAGATGCAGACAGGCAGTGATTGACACATAGGATGACCAGTAAACATACAACACAGAACAGCCAATCACCAGACAGGACACCACCACTATAAAGCCACAGGGCATCAGGTTTCCCGCTCTCTCGGGACCCAGCTACTGAGACAGTCAAGAGTCCACGAGCTAGCGAACACAAACACCATGCGGTAGCTAGTAAGTCTGGTCAAGCTAGTACGAGGTCATCAGTCAGATTAGTTGAGTGTCAACCCACAGCTGAATATGTACAGCAGTTCTCAAGTTGAATAAAACAGTGTTGGATCATCTCCTGTGTTAGACGTCTGTTTCTAACTTCACTGCATCAAGTTGCAGTCCATGTCGAACCAACCTGCCTAACACATCATGGTACCAGAGTGTTATTAATCCTGACAAACCTACCTCGAGTGAATCTGCATCGAATCAGCAAGCAGCCATCCAGCGAAATGGAAAACATCCAGCCTCCTCTGCAACTCCGCATCTTCAGTAACCTCGGTGCCAATTGGAAAATCTTCAAGCAAAAGTTCCTTCTGTATATCGAGGCCTCCGACCTCGAGGCAGCATCGGATGCCAGGAAGATCGCGCTATTTCTGTCGACTGCGGGGGATCACGCCATCCATATTTACAATTCGCTTACGTTTGCCGATGGCGAAGACAAAACGAAGTTCAAGACAGTTCTGCTGAAATTCGACAGCCACTGCGACATTGAGGTGAATGAGAGCTTTGAACGGTACATCTTCCAGCAGAGGCTTCAGGGTAAGGATGAAGCTTTTCAGTCCTTCTTGACACATCTCCGCATCCTCGCGCAGTCATTTAATTATGACTCGATGGCTGATTCCATGATCCGGGATCAGATCGTTTCCAGACTCCACTCCGACTCCCTGCGGCAGCAGCTCCTTAAATTCAAACAGTTGACCCTCCCTGTCGCGATTGAGACGTGCGTTGTCCATGAGCATGCCAAGAATCGTTATTCCCACATCAGGGCGGCAGAAACTGCAAAGTTGGCCTCCCACGATTCGGAAAGGGTGCAGGCCATTGCACAAATGCAAGGCCTGAGCATCGAGGAGAGTGGCCGTTTCGCGCGCTTTTCCCGGATCCCTGCGCATGCGCGCCACGACCGGGTGGACGTAGGTGCGTACGTCGGCCGACCGCACTGCGATGGTGCACGGATCGTACTGACGTCAGCGTCATGACGTTTCAGAATTGTGGCCCCGCCCATTTAAAGCAGCAATGTCCGGCAAAAGGACGGCAATGTCGCCAGTGTGGCAAGCCTGGCCATTAAGCAGCCTTCTGCAGGTCCGCTCCACCGCTCAGCAACCAGCGATCCCAGCTGCGGCGCAGAAGTGTCCGCTCGATACAACAAGGCATGCCAGATTCTGATCCCAACAGCCCAACGGACCCTGATGCTGACTGCCTCAAGTCTCTATATCAGGTGGGCATCATAACCACACGAGCTGGCCTCCACCGCACCTGCACACCACCTCTCGATCCTCAAGTGTGGATCCCGACGACGAGTGGTGTGCTGTCCTCACAGTTAACCGGGCTCGCATCCGATTTAAACTGGACACCGGCACGTCTGCGAACCTCGTCTCACAGTCAGACCTCGACACCATCCGGGCCCAACCATGCATTCTTCCACCAGCCTGCCAACTCCTTGACTACAATGGCAATGCCATAGCTGCCAGTGGATCGTGTCAACGAGGGGTATCTAACAAGGCGATCAAGGCAACATTACGATTTGAAATTGTCCGGCCTGACAGGGCGTCCCTGCTCGGTGCTCATGCCTGCAAATTCCTGAGTCTGGTCCAGCGAGTCCACACCATGTCCTCGGCACCGGCGACTACCTCGGCCAATGTGAATGTCCAAGCCGAAATAGACGACATTATCACAACGTTATCGATGGAATGGGCACGCTCTCATATCGCTACAAGATACTGCTCAAGCCGAACGCCATCCTTGTGATCCATGCACCACACCGAGTCCCAGCACCCCTCGAGGATAGTTTAAAAAAGCAACTACAGGACCTTCAAGACCAGGGCATCATCTCGAAGGTCACTGAGCCAACAGACTGGGTCAGCTCCATGGTCTGCGTAAAGAAACCATCTGGGGAGCTCCGCATTTGCATTGATCCCAAAGATCTGAACCGCAACATCATGCGGGAGCACTACCCGATCCCGAAGCGTGAAGAGTTAACCAGTGAGATGGCTCATGCCAAGTTCTTCACCAAGCTGGACGCCTCCCGGGGTTTTTGGCAAATACAACTGGATGCATCCAGTCGGAAGCTGTACACGTTTAACACTCCGTTCGGCCGCTACAACCGCATGCCTTTCGGTATCAGATCAGCCTCCGAAGTATTTCATCGCATCATGGAGCAAACGATGGAGGGCATCGAGTGGGTGCGAGTCTATGTGGACGACGTGATCATCTGGTCCACAACGCCCCAGGAGCACATTGCTCGCCTCAAGCAGGTCTTCCAGCGCATTCATGAAAATGGTCTCCAGCTCAATAGAGCCAAATGCTCATTTGGTCAATCCGATATTAAGTTTCTGGGTGACCACATTTCACAGTAGGGTGTGCAACCTGACGCCGACAAGGTGTTGGTGATCAACGCCATGAAGGCCCCGGGAGGACAAGAAGGCAGTCCTCCGCTTCCTCGGGATAGTCAACTTTCTCGGGAAATTCATTCCCAATATGGCATCCCACACCACGGCCCTCTACCATCTCGTCAAGAAGTCAACGGAATTCCAGTGTCTGCTCACACTTGAAGCGGGATGGCGTGAGCTGAAGGCGAAGCTCACCACAGTCCCAGTTCTGGCGTTCTTCGACCCAACCAAGGAAACCAAGATATCAACTGATGCAAGCCAGGACGGCATTGAGGCAGTGCTCCTCCAGCGAGACGACTCCTCGTCCTGGGCTCCAGTGGCATATGCCTCCAGGGCCATGACGCCAACCAAGCAACGGTATGCCCAGATCGAAAAGGAGTGTTTGGGTCTTCTGACAGGAATAGTCAAGTTTCATGACTACGTATACGGCCTGCCGAAATTCACGGTGGAAACAGTCCACATAGTCCACAAAGATTTAAATGACATGACACCTTGGCTACAGCGGATTCTTCTTCGTCTCCGCCGATATGACTTCCAACTCGTCTACACACCAGGTAAGGAGCTGATCATCGCGGATGCCCTATCCCGATCCATCACCACGCCGCGTGAACAGGGCGACGTCATCTGCCACACCAGAGGCGCAAGTGCACTGTGCGCCACCTACATCACAGCCCCTGATGAACGTGTGGTCCAAATATGTGAAGAAACTGCCAAAGATCCTCTACTGCAGCGTGTGACGCAACACCTCGCCCATGGCTGGCAAAAGGGGCAATGTCCCCAGTTCTTTAACGTTAAAGACGAGTTAACGGTTGTTGTGGGGATCTTTTTTAAACTAGATAGGATCATCGTTCCTCAAAACATGCAGGCTATGGTGCTGGGTCAAATCCATGAGGGTCACCTTGGGATCGAGAAATGCCGACGCGGAGCTCGGGGGGCGGTTTACTGGCCGGGCATTAACCAGGATATTGCCAACACGGTCCTCAACTGCACCACCTGCCAGAAGTTTCAACCGGCTCAGCCCAAGGAAACACTGCAACAGCACGAGATAATGACCTCTCCGTGGTCCAAGGTAGGGGTAGACCTCTTTCACGTCAAGGGGCGTGACTACGTGCTCTTGGTCGACTACTTCTCCAGTTACCCAGAAGTGGTGAAACTGTCCAACCTCACGTCGCAGGCAGTCATTAAAGCCTGCAAAGAAACATTTGCCAGGCATGGGATACCACTCACAGTAACGAGTGACAACGGTCCATGCTTCTATAGCCAAGAATGGTTGATTTTGCACAGTCCTACAACTTCCATCACGTCACCTCCAGTCCCCACTACCCGCAATCAAACGGCAAGGCCGAGAAAGGGGTCCATATTGTCAAGCGGTTATTGTGCAAGGCTGCAGACTCAGGCTCCGACTTCAACTTAGCGATGCTGGCATACAGGGCAACCCCTCTGTCGACTGGTTTGTCTCCGGCGCAGCTGCTCATGAATCGCACTCTGAGGACCACTGTTCCAGCCATCCATGTTCCAGACCTTGACCACCGCACGATGCTACAAAAAGTGCAGCGATCCCAGGACCAGCAGAAGGTCGCGTATGATGCTCATGCCACGGATCTGCCTGCACTGGCTCCATCCGATCATGTTCGCGTCCAGTTGCCTGAGGGCGGTTGGTCAGCCACAGCTGTTGTTGTCAAACAGGTCGCCCCTCGGTTTCATTGTTCGTATGGCTGACGGCTCCATTCAACGGCGCAACAGAAGGGCGTTGCGAAGAGTTCCAAGCCCACCACCTGACCGCAGTGCTCCGCCAGTTATCATGCTTCCTCCGGACGACCCCTGCCACGAGGCCACCGATCAGCCAGCGATCCCGACTGCCCACGCGACCACCGCAATGCCACAGATCCCACCTCTCCACGTGCCAGCGGCTCCTGATCTGCCTCTGCGGCGATCGACAAGAATTCGTCGCCCGCCACAAAGACTGAATCTATAGACTTAACTCTTGTAAAGTTTTGTTCAGTTTGCTCTGTATCTGCACTATCGACACCTTCCCATGTACACATGTTCATTCACTCACCACTTGTACATAGTCAGGCATGTATATACACCCGAAATTTATTTATTTTTAAACGGGGGGCGATTTCATAATATCCACTCATGTATATAATGAGATGCAGACAGGCAGTGATTGACACATAGGACGACCAGTAAACATACAACACAGAACAGCCAATCACCAGACAGTACACCACCACTATAAAACCACAGGGCATTAGGTTTCCCGCTCTCTCGGGACCCAGCCACTGAGCCAGTCAAGAGTCCACGAGCTAGCAAACACAAACACCATGCGGTAGCTAGTAAGTCTGGTCAAGCTAGTACGAGGTCATCAGTCAGATTAGTTGAGTGTCAACCCACAGCTGAATATGTACAGCAGTTCTCAAGTTGAATAAAACAGTGTTGGATCATCTCCTGTGTTAGATGTCTGTTTCTAACTTCAGTGCATCGAGTTGCAGTCCATGTCGAACCAACCTGCCAAACACATCAGAGCCAGCAATGAAGCAGACACCCTGATAGACTGGGACTGTGAAAGACTATTTGTGCAGGACTGCACCGCCTCAGTTTGAATTTGAGAGCTAATTCTCAGAAAGGAGGGGGCAAGAGCAGGAGAGCGCAGGACATGAGGAGGAAGGGGGAACAGGCATGCAGTGGTTCAAGTGGAGGTTAGGCCAACCACAGGAGGGACCACACTAGCGGGAAAGCCAATGGCAGGAGGTACGAGTGAAAGAGGGGCCATGGTGGATCTCACTGTCGGGGAGAGGATGCCTGACGATTGGGGGGGGGGGGGGGGGAGGAGATTGGATTGGAGGAGAGGGTGTGGGGAAAGGATCTATGCTGGCTATGACGGATCGCACATGACAACAAGGAACACAAAGGCACCGCAAACAGCCACTTTGGTGGGTCCCCACACAAAGGGAAACCCTGGAGTGCAGGGGCTCACCCACATGGCATATACACAGATGGTAGCTATTTTGGGTAGCCACTGGACAAAGGGGAACCTGAAACACAGGTGCCCACGTTGACCGTGGACATTTTGCATGGCCACCGAACAAAAGGAAACCCCGGAGCGCATCCACAAGTTAAGTATGATTGATCCCGCAGGAGAGGGGGACAGAAACCCCCCCATCAGAATAGTCACCTGGATCATCAGGGGGACTTAACAACCCAGTGAAAAGATCCAGAGTGTTTGCTCACCTGAAAGGCTGACATAGTCTTCCTCCAAAAATCACAGCTGAGGGAGAAGGACCGACTGCGGGTAAGGAAGAGCTGGGTGGGATCTCATGCTATAGGATGAGAGCCAAGGTGGCCTCACTGCTCAATAAGAGGACAGTGTTTATTGCGATGAAGACGGTTACGTACCCAGGGGGACGTACGTAATGGTTAGCGGTATGTACGCTCCCAACTGGGACAACACAGAATTTATAAAGAAGACCATGGCGGAAATCCCTGACATAAACACTCACCATGGGGGAGCGGGGGAGCTTTAACTGTGTACAGAACCCACGGACAGGCGAACAAACCTTAATTCGGAAAAAAATATCTAACATGGCAAAAGAACTTGGCACGTTCATGGGACAGATGGGGCAGTGGATCCATGGATGTTCACACACCCAAGGGAGAACATAGAACATACAGTGCAGAAGGAGGCCAAGGTGACCCTCATGGATTTGACCCAGCGGGAACCTGGGACCCTGGCGCTGTGAAGACACAGTGCTAAGCACTTGTGCTACCATGCTGCCAGTTCTCCTTCTTCTCCCAGGTACACAAAGTATTTACCAGGATCAACTTCTTTGTAGTGGGAATTCGGTGCTTCCAGGGGTTATAAGAGCAGAGCAGTACTCCGTAATTCTGATCTCTGACCACGCTCCATACTACATGGATGTGAGGCTGGAGAAAGGCCAGCCTAGTGTCCCCCACGGAGATTGGGCACGGCCCTCCTTGCCGGTAAGGATTTCTGCGAAACAATATCACAGGCCATAGACGGATACACTACCAATAACCAAAACAGGGAGATCTCACCCCCCCCCACATTCTGGAGGCGCTGAAGGCTGTAATCAGAGGAGAGATTATCGCTTACAAAGTGGGCGGAGAAAGGGAAGAGGGGCAACAACTGATCGACTCCATACTGGAGGTGGACCGACGGTACCTCGCAGCCCAGATCTTAGAGCTTCTGGAGGCGAGGAAAAAGCTACGACTGGACTTAATGACCTCTACGACGGATTGGACATGCCAATCGTGTGGGAAGATGAGACAGAGCCTGAAGGTACCATTAGAATTGGCGGAAGTTATGGAGAGTATCAAACTCATGCACAGAACATAGAACAGTACAGCACAGGACAAGCCCTTCGGCCCTCGATGTTATGCCGAGCATTGTCCAAAACCAAGATCAAGCTATCCCACTCCCTGTCATTCTGGTATGCTCTATGTGCCTATCCAATAACCGCTTGAAAGTTCCTATAGTGTCCGACTCCACTGTCACAGTAGGCAGTCCATTCCACACCCTAACCACTCTCTGAGTAAAGAACCTGCCTCGGACATCTCTCCAATATCTCCCACCCTGAATCATATAGTTATGCCCCCTTGTAACAGCTACATCCACCCGAGGAAATAGTCTCTGAATGTCCACTCTATCTATCCCCCTCATTATCTTATAAACCTCTATTAAGTCACCTCTCATCCTCCTCCGCCCTAGCTCCCTCATCCTTTCCTCATAAGACCTATCCTGCAAACCAGGCAGCACCTTGGTAAATCTCCTTTGCAACCTTTCCAATGCTTCCACATCCTTCCGATAATGAGGTGACCAGAACTGCACACAATACTCCAAATGTGGTCTCACCAGGGTCATGTATAGTTGCAGCATAACCCCGCGGCTCTTAAACACTAACACACTATAAGCCTTCTTCACGGCTCTATCCACTCGAGTGGCAACCTTCAGAGATCTGTGGAAATGAACCCCAAGATCTCTCTGTTCCTCCACATTCCTCAGAACCCTGCCATTGACCCTGTAATCCGCATTCAAATTCTTTCTACCAAACTGAATCACCTCGCACTTATCAGAGTTAAACTCCATCTGCCATTTTACGACCCAGCTCTGCATCCTATCAATGTCTCTTTGCAGCCTACAACAGCCTTCCACCTCATCCACTACTCCACCAATCTTGGTGTCATCAGCAAATTTACTGACCCACCCTTATGCCCCCTCCTCCAAGTCATTGATAAAAATCGCAAATAACAGAGGACCCAGCACTGATCCCTGTGGTACACCGCTGGTAACTGGTCTCCAATCTGAAAATTTTCCATCCACCACCACCCTGTGATAGCCAGTTACTTACCCAATTGGCCAAATTTCCCTCTATCCCACACCTCCTTACTTTCTTCATGAGCCGACCATGGGGAACCTTATCAAACGCCTTACTCAAATATATGTATACGGCATCAACTGCTCTACCTTCATCTACACACTTAGTTACCTCCTCAAAGAATTCAATCAAATTTGTGAGGCAAGACCTACCCTTCACGAATCCGTGTTGACTATCCCGGATTAAGCTGCATCTTTCCAAATGGTCATAAATCCTATCCTTCAGGACCTTTTCCATTATCTTCTCGACCACCGATGCAGGTGGGGAAGGCGCCGGGGTCAGATGGATTCAGGCGGGCTTCTGCGAAAGATTTGCACCAGGACTAGCCCTGCACTTGGAGGGGATGTTCACAGATTTGCTGGTAAAGGGCTCCCTGCCACCAACACTGGCGCAAGCTTCAATATTGCTGAAACTCAGGAAAGGCAAAGACCTGACTGAATGTGGGTCCCACAGACCCATTTCGCTGCTCAATGTAGATGCGGAAATTATAACAAAAATCCTGCCCAGACAGCTGCGTACCAGAGGTGGTCGCAGAGGACCAAACAGGCTTTGTCAAGGGCAGGCAGCTAACATTCAAGATCAGGCGCCTACTGAAGGTGATAATGAACCCATCATGGGAGAGAACACTAGAAGTGATCATCTCCCTGGTTGCAAAAAAAGCCTGCGACAGAGTGGAGTGGAAGGTACTGGATCTGTTTGGGCGTGGATGTGGTTTCACCTCCTGGGTGAAACTTAATGCTCCCATGGCGAGCGTGCAGACAAACATCACCAGCTCTAAATACTTCCAGTTGCACAGAGGCACAAGGCAGGGTTGCCCGCTGTCCCCGCTGCTGTTCGCACTGGCAATCGAGCCACTGGCAATTGCCCTCATAACAGCAAAAAGCAGGAGAGGTATCCAGAGTGGGCAGAAAGCATTTAGTCTCACTCTCTGCGGATGACCTGCTCCTCTACATTTCTGATCCCCAAACCAGTATGGAAGGGATCATAAAGCTCTTGAAGGTGTTTGGAGCCTTCTCGGGCAACAAACGCAACTTGAGCAAAAGTGAAATCTTCCCAGTGAACCTGCAAGGAGAGGGACAGAGCTGGAGGGATTACCGTTCAAACAAGCACAAAACAAATTCTGCTCCCTGGGGATCCAAATTGCCCACGACTGGACGCGGATCCACAAATGGAACCTGACGAATCCAAAAACGAGATCCAAAAACGGGTCCTACAAAGGAAAAGAAATATGAGAGGCCTGGCCCTGCCAAACCTACAGTTCTACCACTGGTAGAACAGGGTGGCCACAGCAGCAAGAGTGAGGCGATGGGCGATGGAAGCAGAATGGGTGGAAGATGAAAGAGAGTTCCTGAATAGGGACATCCCTCCAGGCCCTCGTCACGTCAGCACTCCCATCCCGATCGACCAAACACTAAAAAGCCTAGTGGTAGCAGCCACATTCCAAACATGGTACCAGCTGAGACAACACTTCGGCCTGACTGAAATGTCCACCATGGCCCCCATCTGTAACAACCACAGGTTCACACCCGCAACAATCAATGTCACCATTAAAAGGTGGAGATAGGATGAGGGGACACCGACAGTTGATGACATGTGGAGACGACAAACTTAGCGACTTTTGGGGAACTCGCGGAGATGTTCCAGTTGCCCAAAGGGAACAAATTAAGGTACATACAAATCAAAAACCTCCTCCATAGGGAAACAACAACGGACCCACGGATGCCGAGACACTCACTGGTAGAGGAACTATTGAATGCGGGTGACTCAGGAAAAGGGAACTAAGTGACCTGTACGGACGACTGTTGGAGGTGATATGCTTCCCCTGGACGAGACGAGATAGAAATGGGAGGGAGAACTAAGCATTGAAGTAGGGGGCGGAAACTCTGGATTGAAGCACTAATCTGGGCGAACTCCACCTCCACATGCGCAGGGCTGAGCCTAGCACAGCTAAAGATGGTACACAGAGCACACCTAACCATAAACCGAATGAACCGGTTTTCCCCGGAGATGGGGACAAATGTGAACGGTGCCAGGGAGGCCCGGCCAACCACATCCACATGCTCTGGGCCTGCCCAAGACTTGTTGGGTTCTGGACAACCTATTTTGAGGCGAAGTCCAAGGCTGTGGGGGTGAGAGTGCAGCCAAGCCCAAGAGACATGGTCTTCGGGGTCTCAGAACAGCCAGAACTCTTCATTGGGGGGGCGGGGGGAGGGGGGGCAACTCCCTAATCACCCACCAAAGAATCCTGCTCAGCTGGCGATCGGCAGCACCACCTAAAGCTGCAGACTGGCATTCCAACCTGTCGGAATTACTTCAACTGGAGAAAATAAAGTTCATCATCCGAGGATCGGAAGAGGGCTTCCACAAGACGTGGAAACCATTCACCAACTTATTCCAAGACTTGCTCATAGCCAGCAACCAATAGAGGGGGAAGGAGGAGAAGGGAGGGGAAAAATCCCCAGAGGTGATGACGGGATACAGACAGCATAGCTGCAGAGGACGAGCCTGAGGACAAGAGGAGCAAAGGGAAGAACACCAGCATGCTGCATGATACACACCAGGGCTAACATTGGGAGCCCAATCAGGGGGAAACGGCCAGATAGGGTCCACAGCCACCAGGGGGGGCCATGTAAATAATCATAAGATTCTTTGTTTGAATATGTATATTTTCTCTTTCTGTTTTGGGAGCTCTGTAAATTTGTAAGCATTTACCTTTCAGTGATTGCCAGAATACGTAACATAAAAAGATGAAAATCAACAAAAACATTTCATTTTAAAAAAATGCATCGAATGATTTAATAACTTAAGGATTCATTTATACCTTGCCTCACAATATCCCCAGCCATCAGATCCAATGAATATAGTGTTTCCTTGTGCAGCTTCTGTCTTTCTATCTAATTCTAAAGCTTCTCCACCCAAGTCTGTAATTTTGTATTTTGTCTGTTCCACATTGATCTGATGATGTTATGATCTGATGATCCTGTAGCCATCTGGGATGGCCACTTACAAAGGATCTCAGAAAATATGGCCACCTGCAAAGGACCATGGGAAATATGGTCAACCCAGGACTCAGGCACTCAGAGCTTGTGTATATTGACAACTCAGATAACTAGACGCTATCGAAACCCCCAGCTACTTTGCATTCTAATGGCCCATTTCCCCAGAACAAAAGACCTGTACTCAGGTAATAGATACAGAAACAGACTCATCAGCGCCACACCCTTTGCTCAGGGAGGTCAAAAAACCAAGGTCAATGACCGCTCAGGACACGCCCCACCATCAAGGCACCCGCCCCTTTATGGGCCAAAATCGAAGACAGTAATCAAAGCCTGCCAAATTATTGGGTCCAAAGCTAAGGACCGCCCAAATGAGTGCAAAACCCCAGAAGGATAAAGAGACACACTGCCATGTGTTTGGTCTCTCTTGGCCCCGACCTACGCCTAAAACCAAGTGTAGCATCACGACCAGAAGACAAGTTCAAGACCAACGATCGCGACCAGGCGGATGAGCCCAGCAGAAACAAAGTCACTTCTCCAGCCACGCAAGATCCGAACAAAGGCCTTGTTCCTCTGCATAAAGCCATGTGCCTGAAGTTAAGTACAGGTTGTTGTAGTGTTCGGTGTAATTTAGCTTGTAGTGTTTTATGTTGCATGCCGAAGTAATTCTTGTGTGTAAATAAACTATCATTGAACTTGAACTAACTAACTGGTTGTTTTGTCTTTGATCGATATCCGGTAAAACCTTGTGGTGGTATCATTTGATACCTGGCGACTCTGAAAAGCAATATCATCGATAACTGCCATATCAGTATCCAGTTAAAAGATTAACATGATTGGCGTCTCCGGTGCCGATTGGCAACACCCGATTATCTGAGTTTACAACGATCCTCTTCTCCGCTACTGTCCACAAGCAACAGGCCAAGTGAGAACTCCAGCTCAGGCCCCCGGCCGTGGTCCATTGTGGCTCCCTCCCACTGCTTCTTACCCCAGTCTCTGCTTCGTTAACCAACTGCCCTGGGTCTCCCCCCTCCCTCAATACCCTCTGTAGTCTGGGCTGTTGGGGAATCAACAAGCCTTGCACAAAGTTGGGGAACATAAACAGTAATCAAGGGTTTGGGGAATGGTACGGGTGTTAGGTACAGACAAACCATAATGAACGCAAAGCAATCAGAGACCCAGTTAGAGCCGAAAAGTAGGGGATTTGGGCGGGGGGAGGGGCGCCGCGGAGGGCTCGGGGGCGCCGCGGAGGGCTCGGGGGCGCCGCGGAGGGCTCGGGGGCGCCGCGGAGGGCTCGGGGGCGCCGCGGAGGGCTCGGGGGCGCCGCGGAGGGCTCGGGGGCGCCGCGGAGGGCTCGGGGGCGCCGCGGAGGGCTCGGGGGCGCCGCGGAGGGCTCGGGGGCGCCGCGGAGGGCTCGGGGGCGCCGCGGAGGGCTCGGGGGCGCCGCGGAGGGCTCGGGGGCGCCGCGGAGGGCTCGGGGGCGCCGCGGAGGGCTCGGGGGCGCCGCGGAGGGCTCGGGGGCGCCGCGGAGGGCTCGGGGGCGCCGCGGAGGGCTCGGGGGCGCCGCGGAGGGCTCGGGGGCGCCGCGGAGGGCTCGGGGGCGCCGCGGAGGGCTCGGGGGCGCCGCGGAGGGCTCGGGGGCGCCGCGAGGCTAAGGAAAGGTGGGTAGGGTCCAGGGTTGGGGAAAGGGAGTCACGGGTGTGGGGTACGTGCTTACCTTGGCAGGAACTCCTGGTTATGATCCTGACGTGCTGTACACCAGACTGTGTGGGCGGCAGGCTGGCTTCACTCCTGCGACACTGAAAGCAGCTCAGCAGAAGCACATTGAGTACAATAAGCAGCAAGAGCCAGTCATAGAACAGAGATCAGTGATCCCGCAGCAACACCCACACATCCATTCACAGCCACTGACTACATGCTAAGCTTCAGCATTACTGGCTCAGTCACTCAACCATGCCAGAGACCTGCCTCTCTCACTCTCATTGTTGCCCACTCGTTCAGGGAATGCCGCAACTATGCCTGCACAATACATCTCTACAATACATTAATTATTCAACTACCCAAAGAATGGGTGATGCTCAACAGCGACTGAGCTTCAATTCCCAGCACCCAGACATCGCAGAGCACCAAACATTCACCAACCATCAGTTAGTGCTGAGGGGCTTTTATTTCTGTTGCAAATCTGCTTGTTATCACTCTAGGCGTCTGTTTATTTAAATACTGCTGTACCTGTCCCGGGGGTGTTTGATGGGACTGTACAGACAGAGCTTTACTCTGTATCCAACCCCATGTTGTACCTGTCCTGGGAGTGTTTGATGGGGACAGTACAGAGGGAGCTTTACTCTGTATCTAACCACGTGCTGTACCTGTCCCGGGAGTGTTTGATGGGGACAGTGGAGAGGGAGCTTTACTCTGTATCCAACCCAGTGCTGTACCTGTCCTGGGAGTGTTTGATGGGGACAGTGTAGAGGGAACTTCATTCTGTATCTAACCACATGCTGTACCTGTCCCGGGAGTGTTTGATGGGGATAGTGTAGAGGGAACTTTACTCTGTATCTAACCACATGCTGTACCTGTCCTGGGATAGCACGGGTCAGTCTGTGTGAATGGAGTCTACCCTGGGAATGAGCCTGACAAGGTTAAACTCAGATCAATGTTACTTACCCCATCGCCAATGATGCAGTTTCACACCCACAGCGTACAGAGCGATGGTCACCAGGACAGCTGCTATGAGAAAGATGCCCATGCCAACAGGGCTGAGAACCTCCATAATGGGGTAGACCCAGATTGCTGACCTGTGACGAATCCAGAATACCCTGAAACCAGGAAAAGACAGCAGAGCCCACACGGAGATTAGCATCCCTCTCTCTATACTCTCTGCCTAGAATCCTCATGTTCGGGACTCAAGAGAAATCGTAAATATATTACACAGCTTATATCAGTGATGAAGGTTCACGTGACAGTGGATAAAGCTGAAAGACGGATCCATGTAAAACTTTGTGTTCAACCTTGTCCTGTACGTAGTCGATAGAATGCACGGTATAAGTTCATCAATAGGCTGAATCAAGCAGAAAGGGGGCGATGCGGGGCGGGGGGAAGAGAGGGCGCCACGTGCAGGGGCAAGCCAGGAGACACCGCAGGTGGGGGGGGCAACCAGGGTGCACCGCGGGTCGGGTGGGGGGGTGCAGCCAGAGGGCGAGAAAGAAATACGTGTGAGAGAGGATACTGTGTGCATACACCAAGTGTGAAGGAGGAAGTGAGAAATGAGAATGCGAGAGAGAAAAAGAGAGGAGACTGCTGTGTGTGCGCGTTGAGAGACAGAGAAAGAGAGAGGGGTGAGAATGCAAGAGAGAGGCGGCTTTGGGTGTGCACAGACTGAATGTGAGAGGAGACTGTGTGCACAGAGTATGGCAGAGAGAGACAGGTGGAATGTTTGAGAGAGTAGACTGTGCGACAGAGAGAGTGAAATGAGAATGTGAGAGCGCAAGAAGACTGCGTGCGTGGGTGAGATGAGAATGAGTGTGAAAGAGAAGACTGTGTACACAGAGAAAGTGAGAGAGTGGGAGAGGTTGAGAATGTGTTTTTTGCAATATATCTTTTTTTTTTAATATATTTTATTCAAGTTTTTTGGCCAAACATAACAATACGTAGTGTTTCTTTTACACAGCAATAAAGCAATATAAATAATCGTGGCCAGTTTTAAACAAATAAATAATATATAAACAAAAACAAAAAACAAAACTAAATGGCAACTGCCTTGTCCAAAATAAATACTCTCCAAAAATACAGTCCAGCAATCCAATATACAATTACATATACCAAATACCTATACATATACAATAACATCCCTGAGAGTCCGTCCGATTCTCTCCCCCCCCCCCCCCCCCCCGGGTTGCTGCTGTTATCTACTTCTTTTCCATTCCCTCTATCTTTCTGTGAGGTAGTCGACGAACGGTTGCCACCGCCTGGTGAACCCCTGAGCCGAACCCCTTAACACGAACTTAATCCGTTCTAACTTTATGAACCCTGCCATATCGTTTATCGAGGTCCCCGGGGTTTGGCTTCCTTCCACATTAACAATATCCTGCGCCGGGCTACAAGGGACGCAAAGGCCAACACGTCAGCCTCTCTCGCCTCCTGCACTCCCGGCTCTTCTGCAACCCCAAATATAGCCAACCGCCAGCTTGGTTCGACCCGGACCCCCACAACCTTCGAAAGCACCTTTGCCACCCCCACCCAGAACCCCTGTAGTGCCGGGCATGACCAGAACATGTGGGTGTGATTCGCTGGGCCTCTCGAGCATCTCGCACACCTATCCTCTACCCCCAAAAATTTACTAAGCCGTGCTCCAGTCATATGTGCCCTGTGTAGCACCTTAAATTGTATCAGGCTTAGCCTGGCACACGAGGACGATGAGTTTACCCTACGTAGGGCATCAGCCCACAGCCCCTCCTCAATCTCCTCCCCCAGTTCTTCTTCCCATTTCCCTTTCAGCTCATCTACCATGATCTCCCCCTCGTCCCTCATCTCCCTGTATATATCCGCCACTTTACCGTCCCCCACCCATGTCTCTGAGATTTTGCAATATATCTTTAATGTTGCGTCAAACCATATCTTTCCAAAATTTACTTATTGGCCCCTTGAGTGAGAAAAAATTGTAATGTGACCACCTCCAAGTGAAAAGGCAGGCACGGTAGCATTGTGGATAGCACAATTGCTTCACAGCTCCAGGGTCCCAGGTTCAATGCCAGCTTGGGTCACTGTCCGTGCGGAGTCTGCACATCCTCCCCGTGTGTGCATGGTTTTCCTCCGGGTGCTCCGGTTTCCTCCCACAGTCCAAAAATGTGCAGGTTAGGTGGATTGGCCATGATAAATTGCCCTTAGTGTCCAGAATTGCCATAAGGGGTGGGGTTACTAGGTTATGGGGATAGGGTAGAGGTGTTGACCTTGGGTAGGGTGCTCTTTCCAAGAGCCGATGCAGGCTTGATGGGCCGAATGGCCTCCTTCTGCACTGTAAATTCTATTAAAAAAAAATGTTTTAAGCCTGCTTTTGACTAAACACCAGCAATTTTCAACCTGTAACTGCCTCAACAAACCAACAAGAATCCTTCATGCCCACAATGTTTTCAACCACCATCTGAACAAGCATAAAGTGGTCTATTCCTGTTTCCACATCTCTTCCTGGTCTGGAACAGGAGAGGACAGAGAGAGTGAGAGAAAACAACCACTTGGTCAGAGTCCAACTGCTGTACCCACTCCCTGGCCCCAAACCACTGCGACCACAATACCAGTATCCCCACAACTATTAGCTGGCATGCTGGCCTGATCCCATTGGAACTCGCTTGAAGTTGGCAACCAAGAGAAACTCACCACAGTAAGTAGGAGCAGCAAAAACTGATGAGTACGGCCATGCCTCCCTTGTGACTGGGCCAACGATGTGGCACCAGGATCAGTTCCAACATCAGCAGCAGCAACACCACAGAGTGCTGGAGAGAAAAATGTAGAATCAGGTAACACTGAGTCAGGATCAGGAGACAGCATGTGGGAGGGGGTGCCAGGGTAGAAGTGAGAGGGTGTTCGGGGGGGGGGGGTATGATGAGGAAAGGGAGTGGGGGCAGGATGCAAAGGCAAAGGGTGCAAGGGCATGTCAAGTGTGGGGGGGGGGGCGCACAGAGAGCAAGGGCAATTCCTGGAAGTGAAACACAGAAATTACCAACACTTTTTCCAAGTCACACTGCAAACAATGAGGGAGAGGAACTGTGATTCAAAATGGCGCGACGGAGTCCTCCAAACACACAATACTCACCATGGCGTGATTCATCCAAGTGGGGATGATCTGGTCGAGAATCTTTGGGTAAACAAGCTCTCGGTCAAAGGCATAAAGGAGCCAGAAACTCACAACAACAAACTGGAAGAAAAGAAAATGGTCAACTTGCCAACTCCAACCAGATACCTTTGGTCCAACTTTGACCCCGGGGTGACCCCTGGACCTGAACCCTGGATCCAAACCACAGGACGACCCCAGAATGACCCACTGTCACGACCCTGCCCCCCCCCCCCCCCGGGCCTCATCCTGAGATCCAGGGCCCCAACACTGAGACTACCAGACCGACCCCGACTCTGGAACTCAACCCCGGACCCATGTGGATTTTTGTCGATGGTGAATACTTACAAAGCCGATGGGGAAAGCAAGAGCTGCGAAAAGCCAGTCTTGGAGAGCACTGATCCTCAGGCACAATCGCTGCACACGTTTACCATGCTGAGGGAGGAGCCACACCAGGTCTGTGAGGACACACACTCCAAAATATGTGGTCTGCAGAATCTAGAGAGAAAATATCAATCAGCTTCACCAGCATTTTACATGAGACAAGGGGTCTAGCTAACAATAATCTGATGGTGCAGAGAAAGGGGAGAGTTGTGAGGCCAAGGGGAATAGAAACAAAGAACAATACAGCACAGGAACAGGCCCTTTGGCCCTCCAAGCCTGCGCTGATCACGTGTCCTATCTTGACCAACCGCCTGTATCCTTCAAACCCTGTCTGTTCATGTGCCTACATCGATACATAGAAGAGCAGGAGGTGGTCTTTTGGCCCTTCGAACCTGCTCCGCTATTTATTACAATCATGGCTGATCATCCAACTAAATAGCCTAATCCTGCTTTCTCCCCAAGTGCTATATCTAGCCACCTCTTGACCCCTGGTTCATCCATCATTGGTAACATCTTCCCTGCTTCTACCCTGTCTAGTCCCGTTAGAATTTAATAAGTCTCTATGAGATCCCCCCTCATTCTTCTGAACTCCAGCCAGAACAATCCTGACTACCAGTCAATCTCTCCTCATATGACAGTCCCACCATCCCTGGAATCAGTCTCGTAAACCTTCGCTGCACTCCCTCGAGAGCAAGATCATCCTTCCTCAGAAAAGGAGACCAAAACATACACAATATTCTAGGTGTGGCCTCACCAATGCCCAGTATAATTGCAGCAACACATCCCTGCTTCTGTACTCGAAACCTGTCGCAATGAAGGCCAACATACCATTAGCCTTCTTTACCACTTGCTGCACCTGCATGCTTACCTTCAGCGGCTGGTGCACAAGGACTCCCAGGTCCCGCTGCACACTCCCCTCTCCCAATTCACAATCATTCAGGTAGTAATCTGCATTCCTGTTTTTGCTCCAAAGTGAATAACCTCACACTTATTCAAATTACACTGCATCTGCCATTGATTTGCCCACTCGCCCAACCTGTCCAGATCTTGCTGTAGGATCCCTGCATCGTCACAATTCACCCTCCCACCTAATTTGGTATCATCTGCAAACTTTGAGACGTTACATTTTGTTCCTTCATCCAAATTATTAATATATATTGTGAATAGCTGGGGTCCCAGCACCGATCCGTGTGGCACCCCACTAGTTACTGCCTGCCAATTTGAAAAGGATCCATTAATTTCTACTCTTCATTTCCGCTCTGCCAACCAGTTTTCTCTCCACCGCAATACATTTTCCCCAATCCCATGCGCTTTAATTTTGCACGATAATCTCATGCGGGACTTTGTCAAACGCCTTCTGAAAGTCCAAATATACCAAATCAACTGGCTTCCCCTTGTCAACTGTACTGGGTGCATCTTGAAATAATTCCAACAGATTTGTCAAGCATGATTTCCCTTCATAAATCCATGCTGACTCTGGCTGATCCTGCCATTGCTTTCTAAATGTTCCACTATCAAGTCCTTGATAATGGATTCAAGAATTTTCCCCCCAACGTTGTTAGACTTACTGGTCTATAATTCCCTGCTTTCACTCTACCTCCCTTTTTGAATATTGGAAAGACGCGAGCTACCATCCAAACTGCAGGGACTGTTCCAGTCTCTAGAATCCCAGAAGATGGGCGGCACGGTAGCACAGTGGTTAGCACAGTTGCTCCACAGCTCCAGGGTCCCAGGTTCGATTCCCGGCTTGGGTCACTGTCTGTGCGGTGTCTGCACATTCTCCCAGTGTCCGCGTGGGTTTCCTCCGGGCGCTCCGGTTTCCTCCCACAATCCAAAGATATGCGGGTTAGGTGGATTAGCCATGTTAAATTCCCCTTAGTGTCCAAAAAGGTTAGGTGGGGTTACTGGGATAGGGTGGAAGCATGGGCTTAAGTGGGGTGCTCTTTCCAAGGGCCTGTGCAGACTCGATGGGCCGACTGACCTCCTTCTGCACTGTAAAATTCTATGACCACCAATGCATCCACTATTTCCAGAGCCACCCCCCCTTAAGCACTCTGGGATGCAAATTCTCAGGCCCTGGGGATTTATCCGCCGTCAATCCCATCAATTTTCCCAGCACCATTTCTCTACTAAGGCTGATCTCCCTCAGTTCTTCCCTCGCACTAAACCCTTCAATCTCCAATATCCAGATAAGTCTTAAAGGTCACTAACGCCTCTGCCTCAACCACCTCACTTGGCAATGCATTCCACCACCGCCCACTGTGTAAAAAACTTCCCCCGCACATCTCCACTGAACCTATCCCCCCCCACCCCCCACCTCACCTTTAGCTTGTGCCCCCTTGTAATTTACAATTCCGCCCTGGGGAAAAGTCTCCAAATGTTCACCCTATCTATACCCCTAACAATTTTATAAACTTCTATCAGGTAGGATTCTGGGAAAGTCAGGATGTCCATTCGGATTGTGGTTCAGTGAGCCACCCGATGTGGAGAGGGAGGACCTCCTTATGAACCTGATCCTGGGTCTGGTGTTGCTAACTTTTGGTTGGCTCAATTGGCTCTGTTTTATAACCTTTGCTCTAGAGTCGCCAGGTATCTTTATACCGCCACGAGGTGCAAGCTCAAGTAATGATCAATAACTCAACACACCAATCAGTAAGATTCACATCAAAACACATGTATTATACACAGTAAATCACTACTCATACATAAACTCTACTTTCTAGGCTATTCTTATCACTAAAAGGCCTATGCTTAGCTTCGGACTGGCCCACCAGGTCAGGGGAACAAATGGCCTTTCGTTCAGGTCCTGAGTCTGCAGGATTCAAAAGCTGGTATGGACTGGCAGCTAGGAGCGCCTATCTCGTAGCGAGCGTTGACTGGAGACTTACTTGGTTGATGCGGCAGCTTGGACAGGTCACTCTCACTGGTTGATTCAAGTTGCTGAGTGACCCTGCCAAAGAAGAACAATTTGAACTTGGGGGCTTTACTTTATAGTCCCCAGGGGCTTCCCGCCCTTCGGGGCGGACCCCGTACCTGGTTCCAAGTGATTGGACTACTTTCCGATCACTTGGATCGATTTCTCCAATGCTGGAGTGGTTCCCTGATCGCTGGGCGGTCCCCAAGTGTCTGTTGGCCTCCCTTTGTCTTGGCTCCTGCTGGCGCCGAGGAGTCTGGCTTGGCTTTATTCACCTTAACTGTTGCGATTGTGCCCTGGAATCGCTCATTACTATGCAGATGGTTGCTGCATTACTATGCAGATGGCTGCTGGTTTCAGTGCTGTCTGGTTCCTTACAGGTTTCAATACACATGATTTCTGTATTTGCTAGTCTTTGCCTGTGTTGGCTGAAATTCCCTTCAGCCTTTGCGGTTCTCCATTTTAAGTCGGGAAGTGGCCAACTCAGGTGGCTACACTGGCCAAACTTAGCATAAACAAGTCCAGACAGCGAGCGACCGAGGGAATTATCCAACATGACTGTCTACCCCACTCCTGCGGTTACATTTGTGGCCGGGTGTCCCCGAGAGGGAGCATGCAATGTCCATGGGTACCATCGAGGCTTTCCATGGCAGCTGGGTCCCACAGGGCCTGGGGTGCTTTATCAGCCCTTTTAATCACGTTTTAGTTTGATGTTTTATTTTCATTTCCGGTTTGTCTTTTTTAATGGTAGTATCCCTTTAAGGGGTAGCCCAACCGTGAGACTGCCTGTGAACGACTTGTATTTGTGAAGTACAGAATTGGACTGTCTCGGCCGCCTCTCCGATTGCTGGAGGAATAAAGACCTTGGAACACTGAGATAAGTGTGACAAACATTATGCAAACATATCATGCTCTCGTGAAAGATACAATATGGGTTATCCCACATATTTTGAGGTAAGGGATGACATAAGGATATTGGTGAGAAAGGATTGGGCCTCAGAAAGTCATGAAGCACAATCAATTTATTTATTTTGTAAAAAAACATTTTTATTTTTATAAATTTAGTGTACCCAATTCATTTTTTCGAATTAAGGGGCAATTTAGCATGGCCAATCCACCTAGCATGCACATCTTTGGGTTGTGGGGGCGAAACCCACGCAAACACGGGGAGAATGTGCAAACTCCACACGGACAGTGACCCAGAGCCGGGATCGAACCTGGGACCTCGGCACCGTGAGGCTGCAATACTAACCACTGCGCCACCGTGCTTCCCTAAGCACAATCAATTTAGATGAAAATTAGGAATAGGAAAAGTCAGAAAACACTAGCAAGAGTATCTTATGGGCTCCCTAATCATAGTCATACCATTGGACAAAGCATTAAACAAGAAATCATTGATGCCAGTAATACAAAAAAAAAATGTAATAATTGTAGAATTTACTCAAGTAAATTAGGACAATCAAATTGTAAGAATGGTTCAGAAGATGAGTTTGTAGAATACCTTGGTGACAGTTTCCTGGCTGACTCAGGAGAAAGCGATCTTAGTATTGTGTAATGAAGCTGGGTTAATTAATGTCATGGTAAAAGATAATGGAACTAGTGATCATAATACCATTCAATTGCATGCAAAATTCTGGCTCAAGGGGTCGAGTGGCCTCCTTCTGTCCCTCATTTGTATGTATGTTTGTTGTATGTAACAAAGCGCAGCAAGATACACCCATCCAAGCCTCATTCAGGAAGATTAAAAGAAGAAGTTTTTAAAAGTTGCAAAAAAAAAAAAAAAAAACAGTAGCAACTCTGAGGATTGGGAAAGTTTTAGAAACCAGCAAAATGATTGTAAAAGGGGGAAAGGGTGAGAATAAACTAGCCAAAAATATAAAAAATACTAGATTTATAAATGACTAGATTTATAAATATATAAAAAGGAAGAGAGCAGCTAAAGTGCATGTTGGTCTCTTAGAAGCAGAGACAGGAGAAATCATCAGAGATGTTGAACAAATATTTTCTGCCTGTCTTCACAGTAGAAGACACAAGTACGATACCAGAAATAGACGATAACCTTGGGGCTAAAACGAGTGATCAGCAAAGATGAAGTATTGCAGAAACTCAAATAACTGAAATCTAAACTGTGGAGAGGACAGAGAAAGCTGCAAAGAGATGGACAGGTGAAGTTGGTGGGCAACATGAAATGTAATGAAGGGATGTATGAAGTTATTCACTATGGTCATTAGAACAAGCAAGCAGGTTCAGAACAGGGTTGGTACAGAGTAAAGCTTCCTGTAACCAGTCCTCACAAATACTGCCAGGCCAGGTTCAGTATGGGGTTAGGTACAGAGTAATGCTCCATGCCTACTGTGCCCATTAACTCCACCAACAACAGGCTCAGTATGGGGTTAGATACAGAGTAAAGCTCCCTCTATGCTGTCGCCATCAAACACTCCCAGGACAAGGACAGCACAGGGTAAGATCCAGAGAAAGCTCCCTCTCTATAATCCCCATGAAAAGCGCCCAGGGCAGGAACAGCATGGGTTAGATACAGAGTACAGCTCCCGTTATACTGTTGAGGATTGTCAGAGGATACAGCAGGACATGGATAGGTTGGAGAATTGGGCAGAGAAATGGAAAATGGAGGTTAATCTGGACAAATGTGAGGTAATACATTTTGGTAGGTTTAGAGGGGAAATATACCATGAATGGCAAAACTGAGGAATACAGAAAGTCAGAGAGATCTGGGCGTGCAGGTCCACAGATCTTTGAAGGTGACAACACAAGTGGATAAGATAGTCAAGAAAGCATACAAAATTCTTGCCTTCACAGGGCATAGAGTATAAAAACTGGCAAGTCATGCTACAGTTGTATAGAACCTTGGTGAGGTCGCACTTGGAAAATTGCCCACAATTCTGGTCGTCTGGTCTGGAAGGTGTCAGCTATGTGGAGAGGCTGAATAGATTCGGACTGTTTTCATTAGAAAGACGGAGGCTGAGGGGTGACCTGATAGAGGTCTACAAGATTATGAGGGACATGGATAGAGTGGATGGGTAGGCACTCTTTTCCAGGGTGGAGCGGTCAGTCGCCAGGGGGCATAGGTCTAAGGTCCGTGGGGCAACGTTTAGAGGAGATGTGCGAGCTAGGTTTTTTTACGCAGAGGCTGCCGAGTGCCTGCAACGCGCTGCCAGGCGAGGTTGAGGAAGCAGAAACATTAACGGGATTCAAAAGGCATCTTGACAAACACATGGATAGGATAGGTACAGAGGGATACATAGATACATAGAAGATAGGAGCAGGAGGAGGCCTTTTGGCCCTTCGATCCTGCTCTGCCATTCATCACGATCATGGCTGATCATCCAACTCAATAGCCTAATCCTGATTTCTCCCCATAGCCTTTGATCCCAATCTCCCCAAGTGTGATATCCAGCCACCTCTTGAATATATTCAAAGTTTTCGCATCAACTACTTCCTGTGGTAATGAATTCCATAGGCTCAGCACTCTGTGAAGAAATATCTCCTTATCTCTGTCTAAAATGGTTTACCCTGAATCCTCAGGCTGTGACCCCTGGTTCTGGACACACCCATCATTGGTAACATCTTCCCTGCATCTACCCTGTCTAGTCCTGTTAGAATTTTATAAGTCTCTATGAGATTCCCCCCTCATTCTTCTGAACTCCAGCAAGAATAATCCCAACCTATTCAATCTCTCCTCACATGACAGTCCCGCCATCCCTCGTATCAGTCGAGTAAACCTTCGCTGCACTCCCTCGAGAGCAAGATCATCCTTCCTCAGAAAAGGAGACCAAAACCTTATACACAATATTCTAGGTGTGGCCTCACCAAGGCCCTGTACAATTGCAGCAACACATCCCTGCTTCTATACTCGAAACCTCTTGCAATGAAGGGCAACATACCATTAGCCTTCTTTACCATCTGCTGCACCTGCATGCTTACCTTCAGTGAATGATGCACAAGGACATCCATGTCCCGCTGAACACTCTCCTCTCCCAATTTACAACCATTCAGGTAGTAATCTGCATTCCTGTTTTTGCTTCCAAAATGAATAACCTCACACTTATCCAAATTATACTGCATCTGCCATTGGTTTGCCCACTCGCCCAACCTGTTCAGATCTTGCTGTGGGATCCCTGCATCCTCGTCACAATTCACTGTCATAATTTTTACGGCACAAGGTAGTGCTGAGGGTTTTGGCAAAGGTTGGTATCATGACCAGTGCAGGCTTGGAGGGCCAAATGCCTGTTCCCGTCCTGTATTGGTCTTTGTTATCCTGTCCACATCAAACATTCCCAAGACAGGTCTGGAACTGTATTAGATAGAGTATAGCTCCCTCGACACTGACCCAATCAAACACTCCCAGGCAAGTTCAGCACGGGGTTAGATGCAGAGTAAAGCTCCCTCTACGCTATCCCATTAAACACTCCCAGGGCAGGTACAGAATGCGGTTAGATAAAGTAAAGCCCCCTCTACACTGTCCACATCAAAACCTCACAGGACAGTTACAGCACGGGGTCAGATACAGAGTAAAGCTCCCTATCAAACACTCCAAGGAATGATTCAGCCAGGGGTGAGATACAAAGTAAAGTTACCTGTATACTGTCCCTATCAAACGCTCGCAGGAAAGGTTCAGGACAGGGTTAGATACAGAGTAAAGCACCCTGCACACTGTCCCCATCAAACATTCCCAGGACAGGTTCAACATGGGGTAAAATACGGTAAAGCTCCCTCGGCACTGTCCCATCAAGGGGTTAGACCCAGAGTAAAGCACTAAAAAAAAAGAGGGAACTAGAGAATAGGGCCAGTTGGACTCAAGGGAAGAGCACGCAGGGTGATGTTGCAAAACACATCAGGACTTGGTTGAGGGAGGGACAGTATTGGCAGCTAAACGTTCCAGGATTTGAATGTTTCAGGCGGGATGTAAAAGGGGTGGGGGTGTTGCATGGACTGTAGTGGCGAGAAACGCAGTCTTCCGGATTAGTTCGTGATTATGGGGAATTGCTTGGATAACACGAGTGATCCAGGCAGTCCATTGCAAATATTATGCGATATTTATCCAGATAAAGCGAGAGATTTTAGGAAAATGTCAGCATCTTTAAGGAAGAAATTGGGTGACGAATGGCCACTAGGGGGCACTAAAGACCTGGACATCATTAAGAAAATTCAGGGAGAAATCTGGAAAAAGGGCCAAAGTATGAAAGCAAAAGAATTAATTGGATTATGGAGACAATATTGTAAAGAGGAGAGGGATAAGATCATGTTATCAAGAAAATGCCCTTAAAATGGGGATTCCAATTAGTGAAGGGGGGAAACCAGAAAACTCTGGAGATCTTGAAAAAGGAGTGTGCATTCAGAAAACGCACAAGTCAAGAGAGGGTGGACTCGAGTTTTAAAAATGGGCTACGTAGTTCAATGGCTGGCCTTGCATTGACAGACGCAGATGATGACCTAGAGAATTGGACCATGTCGGCTAGAGTCCCGTCTGCACCAGTAGCATTGTCTGCACTAATTCCAGAACCACCAAGGTATCATTATTTATATCCAGTCACTGCTCCCCAGATTCAAATCAAGCCAGCCTCTCCAGCCCCTTCGGTTGATAGCGTGGGTCTATTTCAGCATCTTCACCATCTGTTAGAGAAGGGGAGCTCTATTCAACAAGCCCAGTTAGCTCTAGGACCCGATCTCAGACAATGAGAGAGGGGCCTGATCCTATCCAGAAACAATTACGCATACCTCCTAGATCCCTTAAGACCGATATGGTAGGACAGAAAAGTATGAGAACAAAGAAAGAGGAGGGGAATGGTTCTGAGGAGCCGGAACTCTTCCTTTCGGAAGGGAAGGACGTCGAAGTCTTTGAAGGGCCAGAGGAATCCGCTAAAGCGCCCCCTAGTGAGACTCTGAGACAGTTGCCGATTAGGAAAATACCCAACCCTGATGCTGCAAAAGCAGCAGCCCAGCCCACGATAGACGTTTATTTCCCATGGAGACCCAGTGAGATGATGGCTATTCTGGCTGCAATCCCAGACAGGAAGAAATCTACTGCTGCTTTCGTGGACTATCTGAGAACTACCATCTCATTTTATCAAGCTGATTCAAGGGACCTCTGAGCCCTAGTCCAGCAGGTTTTAACCCTAGCAGAGCACTGCAGTCATCTCAACCACCAGGGCCCATGGTATTCGAGGCAAGGTACTAACATGGATTGACGATTGGCTGTCAGGCAGAAGGCAGAGAGTTGGGATAAAAGGTTCTTTTTCGGAATGGCAACTGGTGACGAGTGGTGTCCCGCAGGGTTCAGTGTTGGGGCCACAGCTGTTCTCTTTATATATTAACGATCTAGATGACGGGACTGGGAGCATTCTGGCTAAGTTTGCCGATGATACAAAGATAGGTGGAGGGGCAGGTAGTATGGAGGAGGTGGGGAGGCTGCAGAAAGATTTAGACAGTTTAGGAGAGTGGTCCAAGAAATGGCTGATGAAATTCAACGTGGGCAAGTGCGAGGTCTTGCACTTTGGAAAAAATAGAGGCATGGACTATTTTCTAAACGGTGACAAAATTCATAATGCTGAAGTGCAAAGGGACTTGGGAGTCCTAGTCCAGGATTCTCTAAAGGTAAACTTGCAGGTTGAGTCCGTAATTAAGAAAGCAAATGCAATGTTGTCATTTATCTCAAGAGGCTTGGAATATAAAAGCAGGGATGTACTTCTGAAGCTTTATAAAGCATTAGTTAGGCCCCATTTAGAATACTGTGAGCAATTTTGGGCCCCACACCTCAGGAAGGACATACTGGCACTGGAGCAGGTCCAGCAGAGATTCACACGGATGACCCCAGGAATGGTAGACCTAACATACGATGAACGTCTGAGGATCCTGGGATTATATTCATTGGAGTTTAGGAGGTTGAGGGGAGATATAATAGAAACTTACAAGATAATGAATGGCTTAGACAGGGTGGACGGAGGGAAGTTGTTTCCATTAGCAGGGGAGACTAGGACCCGGGGGCACAGCCTTAGAATAAAAGGGAGTCACTTCAGAACAGAGATGATGAGAGATTTCTTCAGCCAGAGAGTGGTGGATCTGTGGAATTCATTGCCACAGAGGGTGGTGGAGGCTGGGACGTTGAGTGTCTTTAAGACAGAAGTTGATAAATTCTTGATTTCTCGAGGAATTAAGGGCTATGGAGAGAGAGCGGGTAAATGGAGTTGAAATCAGCCATGATTGAATGGTGGAGTGGACTCGATGGGCCAAATGGCCTTACTTCCGCTCCTATGTCTTATGGTCTTAATTATGTTAGCCACGCCACACTTCAGCAAGCCCATGCTTTGGACGATGATAGACGGGCACAAATCCTGAATGCGTTGAATGTCACATTTCAAAAGCCCATAAACATTTCTGCTATCTTAGACCTCAAACCTAAAAATACTGAAGAGCCAGAGGAATTTCTGGAACGTTTTAATGAAATCTACCGTGGGCAGTCAGGCGACTTGCCGTATCAAAATGGTCAGAATTCCCCTCAATATTGTGCTATGTTAATGCATTGCCTACAACCTTTTGTGGCTACTGCCGTGAAATGTAATGACATGAATTGGACAGAGAACGACCCTTCTCAGGTGGCCCGGGCAGTCAGATTTTATTGGAAGGAGGGTGTAGGCCAGGAAGGAGGATCAGTTACAAGATTAAGACTGAGTATGTAATGAAAAAGGATGATCTGAGACCCCAACCAGCGGCAGATACGGTGGCTTACCAGCTGGAACCCCAATATTGTGACCTTGGGTGGGTGGATCAACACGGGGGAGGATATCAAACCCACCCAAATGGACCCTCAGCTCCTCTTTATGGCCCACGTTATGCACCAACAGCTTTACAACTGCCGCCCCCTCTGAGGGGCCATTGGTCTACTGGGAAGAGAGGACGGGGCAGATATAGAGGGAACAATACATGTTTTAATTGTGGCCGTGCAGATCACTGGCATCAGGAATGCCCCTTTAAAAGACGGGCAGCAGGAGACTACCCGACCCAAAGGAGGGGGTACCCACCAAGGGAGGACAGTCGAGGTACACCGACTTCTCCCAGGCAAACCCTTTCCCAACACAAGATTGACTAGCTAATTTAGTCATAAGGACTCTCCAATCGGACAGGGAACCTATTATTTCTCTGCAGATAGGAGATCAACACTGACCATTTGTAATCTACACTGGAGCAGCCATGTCTTCGGTGCAATCATAACTTCGACTACCGTTATCTGATCACACGCAGCATTTGTCGGGGTTCCAAGTACAGGTGTGTGAGTATCCTATTTCTGAACCTGTGACAGTCACTTATGAGAATAAGTCTGCAGATCATCAGTTTGTGGTGACTACTGGATTGGACTGTAACTTGTTGGCCCGAGATTTACTGTGTATCTTCCAGCTACAGCGCAGAGACGAAGGGGTAATGGTTCAATCATGGAGGATGAGACAACAGTGCTATATTTCTATCACACCCCAGTGGTGGACGTTAGACATTGAACATTCACTGCACCACGTTACCCTGGCCTATGACAGAACAGGGAGTTGGAGGACAAACACCGGCTGTTAATTGGGACCGAATGGCCAGTCAAGATTACAGCCACAGTCACGGGAAAAGAAGGTAGAGCCTTTTTGTTACAATACCACCACATTTATGGCCACAGTCAGATTCTGTGGGCCCTCATATTACACGTCAGGTCCACGACCAGTACCATGCCAAGGATCTGGGGCCTATGGTAAGGAGGGCAGTGGATCATTCAGATCCAACAGAATACGCACTTCAAGTCATGCCAGACGGCACTTCCATAAAATATTTTGAGGTCCCTGTAACGATTAACACTCTACTTCAGCATCACCTGGGACGTGTCGTTTTGGAATATGCCAACCCACAGGTCTGGGCGGAATACCCATCACAAGTGGGACAGGCAAATGTTACACCCATTAAGGTAACGATTAAGGACCATGTAACGCTGCTTTCCATTCGGCAATACCCCCTGAAACCCCAAGCTGCCCCGTCTATAGACAAATTAATCAGAGAGCTGTTGCAACGGGGTATTCTGGTCCCTTGCCAATCAGAATGTAACACCCCCAACTTGCTGTGCCTAAACCAGCTGAACCAGACCAGTACCGATTAGTACAGGATTTACGTTCAATCAATGCCATCGCACAGCCACTACATGCTCTCGTCCCTAATCCTGCCCACATACTGGCTCAAATTCCAGCTCGAGCCCGGGTCTTCGCCATAGTTGACCTCCAGCACGCTTTCTTTGCCCTTCCACTCGCATCTGAAAGCCCATATTTGTTTGCCTTCACTTACAATGGACAGCAGTATACTTGGACCCGATTGCCTCAGGGGTTCGTCAACTCACCTACGCTCTTCGCCAGATGTCTGCAGACCCAACTCCAGGTCTTGACATTGCAGCATGGTTCCACTCTAGTGCAGTATGTAGATGACATATTGGTAGCGAGTCCCGACAAGCCCAGTAAAAGGGATGATGTGATCCAGTTAGAATTATAGAATCATAGAAGTTTACAGCATGGAAACAGGCCCTTCGTCCCAACCAGTCCATGCCGCCCAGTTTTTACCATTAAGCTAGTCCCAGTTGCCCGCACTTGGCCCATAACCCTCTATACCCATCTTACCCATGTAACTATCTAAATGCTTTTTAAAAGACACAATTGTACCCGCCTCTACTACTACCTCTAGCAGCACATTCCAGACACTCACTACCCTCTGAGTGAAGAAATTGCCCCTCTGGGCCCTTCTGAATCTCTCCCCTCTCACCTTAAACCTATGCCCTCTAGTTTTAGACTCCCCTACCTTTGGGAAAAGATGTTGACTATCTACCTTATCTATTCTCCTCATTATTTTATAGACCTCTATAAGATCAGCCCTAAGCTTCCTACGCTCCAGGGAAAAAAGTCCCAGTCTATCCAGCCTCTCCTTATAACTCGAACCATCAAGTCCCGGTAACATCCTAGTAAATCTTTTCTGCACTCTTTCTAGTTTAATAATATCTTTTCTATAATAGGGTGACCAGAACTGCACACAGTATTCCAAGTGTGGCCGTACCAATGTCTTGTACAACTTCAACAAGACGTCCCAACTCCTGTATTCAATGTTCTGACCAATGAAACCAAGCATGCCGAATGCCTTCTTCACCACCCTGTCCACCTGCGACTCCACCTTCAAGGAGCTATGAACCTGTACTCCTAGATCTCTTTGTTCTATAACTCTCCCCAACACCATACCATTAACTGAGTAGGTCCTGGCCTGATTCGATCTGCCAAAATGCATCACCTCACATTTATCTAAATTAAACTCCATCTGCCATTCGTCGGCCCACTGGCCTAATTGATCAAGATCCCGTTGCAATCCTAGATAACCTTCTTCACTATCCACTGTGCCTTGGTGTCATCTGCAAACTTACTATATTAAAATTCTCATCCAAATCATTAATATAAATCACAAATAACAGTGGACCCAGCACCGATCCCTGAGGCACACCACTGGTCACAGGCCTCCAGTTTGAAAAACAACCCTCTACAACCACCCTCTGTCTTCTGTCGTCCAGCCAATTTTGAATCCAATTGGCAACCTCACCCTGGATCCCGTAAGCTTTAACCTTCTGCAACAACCTACCATGCGGTACCTTGTCAAAGGCTTTGCTAAAGTCCATGTAGACAACACTGCCCCGAATCAGTCCTTGCCTCTCTAAATGCTTGTAGATCCGGTCTCTCAGAATACCTTCTAGCAACTTACCTACTACTGACGTTAGGCTCACCGGTCTGTAGTTCCCAGGCTTTTCCCTGCTGCCTTTCTTGAACAAGGGCACAACATTCGCCACTCTCCAATCTTCAGGCACCTCACCTGTGGCTGCCGATGATTCAAATATCTCTGTTAGGGGACCCGCAATTTCCTCCCTAGCCTCCCTCAACATCCTGGGATACATTTCATCAGGTCCCGGGGATTTATCTACCTTGATGCGCTTTAAGACTTCCAGCACCTCCTCCTCTGTAATATGCACACTTCTCAAGACATCACTATTTATTTCCCTTAGTTTCCTAACATCCATGCCTTTCTCCACCGTGAATACCGATGAGAAATATTCATTCAGGATCTCACCCAACTCTTATTAAACCACCTATCCTCATTGGGTTATGTTGTTTCACAATCAAAGGTCCTGTTGGCTCAGACAAAGGTCAAGTTCTTAGGAGTTTTACTTACAGCCACAGAAAGAAGTCTCAAACCCAGTAGGATTGAACCAATATGCCAATTCCCTGCCCCTACCACAGCCAAGGAGGTCCGTCATTGGCTGGGTATGGTGAATTATTGTAGGCAGTGGATACCAAACATCGCTGTCTATACAAAGCTGCTGACGCCTTACACTAGTGAAGGGGGGAATTTTACTCTCACCACCGAGGCACTCAAAGCCTTCCGTTGCCTGAAGCAGGCCTTGTTACATGTACCGGCCCTCGGTAGGCTCCTGTACGACCGGCCGATCCAGATATACTGTGCTGTTCTGTAAGGATGTTCAACAGCGGTACTCACCCAGCAACATGGGGACAAGCACCGGCCCGTCGCATATTACTCTTCCAAACTTGATCCAGTGGCGTTGGGCCACCCTGTTTGCACCCAGATCCTGGCAGCGATATACAATAGTTTGCAGGCTGCTGCCAATCTAACTCTCCAACAGGATATTACGGTGTACAGGTCCTACTCGGTCATCGCACTATTGGGGCAACTGCAGACTCAGCATCTTACCGCAGCTCGTCAGAATAGGTATGAAATATACCTTTTAAACAATCCACGTCTGACATTTAAATACTGTACCACTATCAATCCAGCCTGTTTTCTGACCATGAAGATGCACCTGGATGCCAAGACTGTTTAGCCTTGATTCAGGAAACTACCACAATAAGGGAAGATCTGAGCGATATTCCGTTAGAACAACCTGACATGATCATGTATGTTGATGGCAGTGCATTAATAAGCCCCACTGGCCGGAGACTGTCCGGTTACGCAATCGTAGATCAGGATGGTCTGATTCCAGAAGCGGCCGCTTTTCAGACCCCTCATTCAGCCCAACAAGCCGAACTTTTTGCCCTTATCTGTGCATGTATACTTGGGGTAGATCGTCGGGTAAATGTTTATACTGACTCCCGATATGCCTTCGGGGTAGTTCATGACTTCGGACAGCTCTGGAAGAATAGGGGATTCCTTCCCTCGGCCGGCAAGGAAATATCCCACCGGGTTTTAGTTAATAACCTACAGCAGGCTCTCCTTATGCCCGCGCAGATTTCCGTCATTAAATGCGCTGCCCATACAAACGGTAAGACCCCAGTTGTCGTTGGTAACGAACAAGCAGATTGTGCAGCGCGGACAGCTGCGCAAATTCAGCAAGTGATGTTAAGTCAGACTAAACGATCGGCTGTAAATAGGTCTGCTTCTGACAAGCCAATGCCAACCATCCAAGACGTCATAAGGTTACAGGAGAACGCTCCTGAGTGTGATAAACAAATGTGGAAATGGTTAGGTTGTACATATGATTCTGTTTCCTCTTTATGGACCACGCCAGCACATCAGACTTGTATGTCTGATGTACTGGTTCAAGTGTCATCGCATGTGTACACTTTGCAACTCATTGTGGGGCTCAGGGGACTAGTGATTTGTTGCTGGACACTTGGTGGCACCCTAAAATGCAGGGGCTGGCCCAGAGTATCAGTAATCGGTGTTTGATTTGTCAGCAATAGAACACCGGCAAAGGTATCCCTTGTGGTATGGGGCAAACCCCATTGCCCAGTGGTCCCTTTGAGACGCTCCAAATGAATTACATTGAGTTAGAAAGGTGTCAATGTTATAAATATGTTTTGGTCATTGTGGATGTGTTCAACAGATGGGTCGAGGCGTATCCGACTACTGATAATAAAGCTGCTACGGTGGTTAAAGTTCTGATGCGGGAAATCATTCCCCGGTACGGCATACCAGCTCAGTTAAGTATTGATAACGGGCCTCATTTTATTGGACAGATTAACAAAGAGTTCTGCTCCCAGTTGGGCATACGCCAGCAGTTACACTGTGCGTACAGACCGCAGGCGGCCGGGTTGGTTGAGAGACACAATCAGACCCTCAAAACTAAATTGGCTAAATTAAGAGCAGATACGGGACTGACATGGCTTAAGTTGCTGCCCGTTGCCCTCTTCCAGCTGCGGGTTACACCTGCGGGACCGGCCCGGCTCTCTCCTGCCGATATCCTTTATGGCAGGCCCCTGGAACCTGCATGTTCCCAGACTGGTTCAGTTTCACCATATGACTGAAGAAATGACCACCTATGTTCTAGCCCTCACTAAGGTCCTCAAGGAGCTCCATGGCCAGGTCCACGCAGCTCACCCGCCACCGCCCCCATTACCTAGCTCACTTTCAGTGCAGCCTGGTAGTTATGTCATGGTCAAATATTGGACTCGGAAAGGGTCAGAGCCGCGATGGGAGGGGCCCTTCCAAGTTCTCCTTACCACCCCCACTGCAGTTAAAGTGGAGGGGCGGAGTGCTTGGGACAACCTCAACTACTGTAAATTGGGTCCACCTCCACCACTGTAAAAAGGTCGGTCACTAACCTGCCTCCCTTCCCCAGCGCTGTTTTACAGGTGTGAAGCATGATGGGGTGGCTACGCACCGTCTGTGTGATATTTGGCCTCGCCTCGCCTCGAGTGACATCGGCGACGGACATGGAAAAGGGAAATATCATCTACATCTGTAATCCCAACCAAACTACAAGGACATTTCATTTATGCAGAGGTGACTTTCTTCGCTGCCCCCATATACGAGGACATGGTATCGACTCGTGGAAGGTTATCAGGTTAACGGACAATGCAGGACTGATGAAGCAATTGCACCGGTCCCGGCGATGGGAAGGGAACATTGCATGGACATTGCCTTGTTTTTGGAGTACATGTAAATTTGATTTTGGATGTGTTAAGATTGGTGCCATAAAGGTAAAGTCAGACCGTACGGAGAGGGTAGGAAGAGGTTGAGAGAGAGAGAGAGGGGGACTAGAGAGAGGACGGAGTGTGTGAGAAGGGGAGTACAACTAGAACGTAGGTTATCAGGAGATACACTTAATTCATTTAGGAGCCGGAATGAGGAAAACCTGGGCAGTATGAATCTCTTCTACTAGATCTACCACCGCTTGTATGGCCAGGGACGGGTTGTCTGCTACCCGAACCCCGCAGCGGTGTCTAGGTTATTTTCTGTTTCACCGCTTTTGGACACTCCCCAAACGGTGGTTCACTGTCAGCATTCCGAGCCACCGCCCGAGCAAGACACTCTTCCTTACGATCCGGGTTCAGCACCACCGGCTATTTGCCTTCCCCTTCCTCGGGATAATTCCCACTCACAGTATGATAGGCTGCAACGGTGGAGGGCGTACATACCTAGCCACTTCACTCCCAATAGAGACTCCGAGTCGTACGAGAATTGTTTCAGCAATGACGGGTACGGCTGTTTGCTGGTAGAGGTGGAAACGAATATGACATGTCTGTTCCCCACCTGTACGGACAGGAGGTGTCATATCACTCAAGCGTCTGGCCAATGTGTCTGTTACAACACCACCTGCGTTCCATTGAACGCCGGCCTCCAGCTCCTTTGTGGCTGGGCGAATGTCTCTCATATCACTGTTGGGACTAGGGCTTTCCACATTGCTGGGAGGCCCGAATGGGCGTTCCAAAGCTGGATAAACTGGGCTACTGGGGGATCCCTACGCAACCGATATACTGATTGTGATGCTAGCCTGTACACGGAGCAAGGATACTACTTTTTATTTAATGGCACAGCGACCAATGTTTTGTCACCCCCATTTCCCCGCCAAATTGCTATCGGGACTCTAGTCCCTACCACAGTCCCCTGCCCCTCTGCGTGGATACTGCACAATCAGTTGGCACGCCAGGCAGTCTCAGCCGAATTCTGCGAGAACTGGAAAAAACCTCAGGTTCTCGCACCCAACCGGGGCCACTCAGCCGGATGGGAAATTCTGAGTGTCTTGACACTGGGAGGTGTGGTGGGTTCCTTGGCGGTCAGCGATAGAAATTATTTTATTTGTGGCCTTACCATCCTGGGAAACAAAACCTTGGGAGCCCTCGGGGCAATAACCAAGGAATTGTCTCAGCTGCGGTTGTTTGCAATGCAGAACCGGTATGCTCTTGACTATCTTCTGACCTGTGAGGGTGGGGTATGCGCCATAGTGCAGGGCAAGTGTATCATGGGAGTTCAAGACCTAACCGCTAACATCACTAAATTTATGGATCGCATACGGGATCACCTGGACGGTAGGCAGGACCCTGGCACTTGGGGTAACTGGGGATTCGGAGGTTGCAAGGACTGGTTGATAAATATGGCCATGTATTTAGCAGTGGCACTCGGCTGCATCTTTGTGGGCCTGGCCATCCTTAAATGCGTGATGGATAAAATGCAGGGTGCACTGGAACAGATAGACACATCGAGAATCTTGGCTGTTGGGATCCACGAGGGTGCAGCG
Organism: Scyliorhinus torazame; assembly: GCF_047496885.1. NCBI lineage: Eukaryota > Metazoa > Chordata > Chondrichthyes > Carcharhiniformes > Scyliorhinidae > Scyliorhinus > Scyliorhinus torazame. The sequence continues at coordinate 53,029 of NW_027308267.1, forward strand.
GATGATGGGGTACTGCAACAGGAATTGGAAATGCAGCGACGAATCTTCTTAGATGAGGGGCCTGTAGCCACGTAAAATGGCTGTGTTCCGATTAATCTGGCCAAAACCCAGTTTAAAATGGCTAACCCGAAAGACTGCTGGGAAAAGCAGCTAAGAAGACACAAGCAGGCAGCTGCAGACAGTATTGCATATTCGGCTCTGGGAAGTTAGCCCAGATCGATACTCAGGGCTATCAACAGCCCATCAACCCAGGTATTTGCAGTTGCATTCAGGACTGTTTGCAGCCCATCTATTCAGACATCCACAGTTAAATCGGCTATCCCCGGGAACAATTGCAACATATTAGCAATTGAATACCGGGCCAGACCTGTCGGCGCCTGCAGTGGCCGAAACAAAGACAGGTGAGCGACCACCCCCCCGATCGAGGAATCGCCTCACCATTGGACACCATTGTCCCCAGAGATTGGGGACAGATCTAATCACTTGGGACTCAGGGTCAAGGGCCGCCCCGGGAGGCGGGAAGCCCCTGGGCCCTATAAAAGTGAGGGTCCAAGTTCAGATCTCTCTCTCTCTCCTCTTCACCTGCTCGAGACCTTCGCAAGAACAGCAACCGGCAACAGTAAGTTTGAATCCAGCGATCGCTATCCGGTAGAGACACCTAGCCACCGACCTGTAGCAGCCTTTTGAATCCCGCGGGCCAGATCTGATTGGACAAGTCATTCGTTTCCCTGACCTGGTGGGCTCTTCCTAAGTTAAGTATTGGCCAGTAGTGATAGGTTTATTATATAGATAGTAGTATTAGTGTATTAATATTGCTTGTTGTATATAATAAATGACCGTTGTTTTAATCCTTACTAAGCGGTGTGCTGTATTATTAATCATAACCTGAACTTGAACCACGTGGCGGTATCATAAAGATACCCGGCGACACATGAGCAAAGGTGATGTAATCAGAGCAAATAGGCTAAGGTTAAAAAGAGCAACAGGCCATAGCTATGGATTGAATTGATAGGTTATCATGAAATGTTAAAAGGAGGGAATGACGAATGTGATATAAAATAGTTAGTTCAAATATTAGTTACAGTGATGTAGATGTAGGCCAGTTTAATAATTCTAGTGAGTTCACAAAGGACAAAGCACAAAGGAATTCAGAAAGCATGGCAAGGAGAATGGGGAAAAGGATGCTTGGTAACAAGAGGCCCAGGGTTCAGGAATGCGAAGTGAGCCAATCAGGATGTATGGCCAGGTCAGGAGGGGTATAGGATGACCTATGGGAATCGTGTATGTGAAACTTGATGCCACTTGAATGTACTTGCAGAGATCTCTTTGTCTCCGACCTCATTCGTTTTCGAGGGGTCCTGGAGACAGCTTCTGTGTTCTGAGTCTCTGTGAAGCAAGTCAGCCTTGCAAATTGGTTAAAATAAATAATACTCTATCGACAAATCCATCTCGAGTTTTATTGAGGCCAGACTGACAGGTAAAGAATTGGTGACAATATTGACAGGGTTGTTGTGACGGGAGACTTCAACTTCCCCAATATTGACTGGGACTCACTTAATGCCAGGGGCTTAGACAGGGCAGAGTTTGGAAGGGGCTGTACTGGACCTGGTATTGGGGAATGAGCCCGGCCAGATGGTAGAAGTTTCAGTAGGGGAGCATTTCGGGAACAGTGACCACAATTCAGTAAGTTTTAAAGTGCTGGTGGACAAGGACAAGAGTGATCCACGGGTGAATGTGCTAAATTGGGGGAAAGTTAATTATAACAATATTAGGCGGGAACTGAAGAACCTGGATTGGGGGTGGATGTTGGAGGGTAAATCAACATCTGACATGTAGGAGGCTTTCAAGTGTCAGTTGAAAAGAATTCAGGAAGGGCATCTTCCTGTGAGGAAGAAGGATCAATACAGCAAATTTCGGGAAACTTGGATAACGAGAGATATTGTAGGCCTCGCCAAAAAGAAAAAGGAGGCATTTGTCAGGGCTAGTGTAGCCACGTAAAATGGCTGCGTTCCGATTAATCTGGCCAAAACCCAGTTTAAAATGGCTAACCCGAAAGACTGCTGGGAAAAGCAGCTAAGAAGACACAAGCAGGCAGCTGCAGACAGTATTGCATATTCGACTCTGGGAAGTTAGCCCAGATCGATACTCAGGGCTATCAACAGCCCATCAACCCAGGTATTTGCAGTTGCATTCAGGACTGTTTGCAGCCCATCTATTCAGACATCCACAGTTAAATCGGCTATCCCCGGGAACAATTGCAACATATTAGCAATTGAATACCGGGCCAGACTTGTCGGCACCTGCAGTGGCCGAAACAAAGACAGGTGAGCGACCACCCCCCGATCAAAGAATCGCCTCACCATTGGACACCATTGTCCCCAGAGATTGGGGACAGATCTAATCACTTGGGACTCAGGGTCAAGGGCCGCCCCGGGAGGCAGGAAGCCCCTGGGCCCTATAAAAGTGAGGGTCCAAGTTCAGATCTCTCTCTCTCTCTCCTCTTCGCATGCTCGAGACCTTCGCAAGAACAGCAACCGGCAACAGTAAGTTTGAATCCAGCGATAGCTATCCAGTAGAGACACCTAGCCACCGACCTGTAGCAGCCTTTTGAATCCCGCGGGCCAAATCTGATTGGACAAGTCATTTGTTTCCCTGACCTGGTGGGCTCTTCCTAAGTTAAGTATTGGCCAGTAGTGATAGGTTTATTAAAGAGAAAGTAGTATTAGGGTATTAATATTGCTTGTTGTATATAATAAATTACCGTTGTTTTAATCCTTACTAAGTGGTGTGCTGTATTATTAATCATAACCTGAACTTGAACCACGTGGCGGTATCATAAAGATACCTGGTGACTCATGAGCAAAGGTGACGTAATCAGAGCAAATAGACGAAGGTTAAAAAGAGCAACATAATTGGCGACCCAGATGGGACCCGACATAGAAGTGGAAAACCACTCTGGGAGAACCCCAACATTTTGAATTAGAATCCAATCGGAAACAAAAAAAAAACCCACACGTGTTCAAGCGGTTCTGGTTAATAATTCACAATTCGGAAGTGTGTATATGCATGCGTAACTAACAGGGTTATAAGGCAAAACTGATAGATTTTTTTGTTACGTCAAAACTGTCGGCAGTTGGTATTTCGAAAATTAGCGCAAACCCTACCTGCATCTACCACACCACCTTAGCCCCCTGTTCCAAATTTGAACGTACCGAGCAGATAAGAGAGAGCCATGCAGGCAATGCAAGCGATGCAGCGCCTCATGAACCCCGAAGATTTTGCTGTCGCACCAGTCAGCAGCGTAGGAGCGGGACAGTGTCCCGTTTGGGAAGTGGAAATCCGCAAATTTCTGCAGGGCAAAGGATGGCCCATGTGGAAGGATTTCTGCAATAACGACGACTCAGGTCCTGGAAGTATAGGGCATACTTGGTGGGAGAACCTGAGTGAGATCCACAAAAAGAGTTCAGCAAAAGCGCGCAAGCCGATGGCAATTGTGTCCTGTCTGGCACAATTGCGAGGCACAGAGGAGGTCGTCAGGACGCTCCGCAAGGAAATAGAAGGCATACATCGGACGAGTAAAACCGATGTATGCGAAGTTGAGAAAGAGAACCTGGAGTTAAAAGGGAAATTAGCAGCAAAGGACGAAGAGGTGGCTGACGCCAAACGGGGTCACCAATCTTGTCTGGCGCACTAGAATAGTTTCCAGTCACAATATGAAAAGGCTTATCAGGACCTGCAGCGTGCAGTCCTGGTAAAGAAAGAAACAGAAAACCAGTTAGAGACGCTCCAGGAACAATGCCGTGATCTCAAGGCAGCCTTGAGAGCGCTCCACGCCACAACCACGGAACAAAGGCAGAGTACTTTGGACCATGCAAAGTGCCGAAAGCAGATTGCAGACTTGAAAGCACTGCTTTCTGTCCAAAAGGGATTTCAAGAAACCCTTGGGGAAGGTTTAGACCAGGAAGACGGACCTGATTGGGAAGAATTGCAAGAGACAGCGCAGAGATATGTTCAGGGAGCATGTGCGCAGGGAAAACCCCAAAGGAGGAAAGCACCCCCACCCCCCACACAACAGATAATCCAGGCTCCCATGAACTCTGTAACCACCCACCGCACCGCCACAGCAGACGAGGCGGAGGTCTTATATTCCAGCCCCCTCACAGTGACCCAATTACGGGACGCGTGTGCCAAAATCACACCGTTCCTCCCCGCTTCAGACCCACACCATTTCTTTGCCACCGTCAAACACCAGGCGACCACGTACGGCCTGGATGAGAAAGAGCAGGTAAAGCTCACGGTCCTCAGCTTAGACCCATCGGTCGCAGCAGCCCTTCCCGACCCACAGAATGTAGGAGGAGGCACCCTTGCAGAAATGCATACCGCCATCCTGGATGCGATCGGGTACAACCGGGGCGACCCCGTAGACGGTCTGAATAAATGCAGATAGAAAAAGTCTGAACACCCCACAGCGTTCGCAGGACGCTTGTGGATTCATTTTGAAGCAGTTTTCGGCAACGTAGATCGTGCCCATTTGTCCCCAGACAATATGGCCAAGTGGACCCGCACCCTTATCTCCCATGCCACGGAAGCAGGACAGAATGCCTGTAGCAATTATGACCCCTCGGAGAAGGCTCATAATGAAAAGTGGGTGGTCAAAAGATTGTCCCGCGTTTGGGAACAAGCAGCTAACGGTAAATCAGCAACTAGAGCCCCCGAGGAAAACCAAGCCGCCGCAGACGTGCAGGCAGTAAGAACCACTCTCCACAAACCCGCAGTTAGGGAACCCGGAGAAGAGCAGGCAGACATGCATCCAGTTAAAACACACCAGAACCCCGCATGGGTAAACGAAGGAAGGAACAGCCCCCCACAGAAACCACCGGAATGTTACAATTGCGGACAATTAGGACATTACGCACGAGAATGTCAAGCCCCCCTGAAACAGCAACGGGATAAGCCCACAAATGCCCCCCGAACCAGCAAAGAAACCAACAGCCCCGACCCCCCACCCAGGGAACCACACCCAAGGGAACAATGCACCAGAGAGCCTGCTCCATCTTATGTGCCTCAGGGGTCATGTTACAACTGTGAGCAGCCAGGACACTTCGCCCGAGATTGCAGGAGACCCCCACCAGCTAGACTAGCCCCCAGATATGAAAGAGAACACCACCCACAGCAGCTACAAGGTCCCAGCTGCCTCATGCAAACTGGGAGCGCTTACCCACCACTTCTCATGGCAGCGTTACCTCAGCAAGGCCACTTCATTTTTGTTTCACTCCTCCTTCCTTTCTTCTTTAGTCACGCTGCACTCCCTCCATATGCTAATTACACCCCAGCCCAAATGTGATTTACGACGTCCCGTATTCTGATGGAACCTGCAGAATGTTTTATGTTGTCTGTCTGTTTGTTAAATGTTGTTCGTCCTACAGGAGAATTTTCTCACCGCCCCACACCCATTCACCTGAACTTTTTAACTTTTCCCACTGACACCCACCGTGGCCACACACCCATTCTGCCGAAACCTCTGAGGACTTGCCTCCGAGGCCCACCGAGACCAGACGCCCATTCAGAGGAACTAGCTGTTCAGCTGATACGTGGTCACCAGACCAGACACCCGATCGTAGCTACTCTTCTGATTTGATGGTAGAATCAGAACAGTAACCCCACCATGATGACGACATTTTTGTCCGTTCTTTGGTCGCTCAGGCAGTGGAGAAACGGTGTGAGACCCGCCCTGTCTGGGGACCCCCCCCCCCTTTGGTCAAAAACGCTCGGGTAGGGAAGATACGGTATTGGTAGCCGTCCTACCCGGGGACTCCACCCAAATCGTACCCGTCGCGGCCCACACGCACCTCATTCGACCTTTTCTTTCAAAAACAGTTTTATTTTAGTTAGGCAACCTTTGGGGTGCTGCCACATGCTATTTACATCCTGGAACATTTGGATGATAAACCTAGCACTGGTCCACCATTGGGAAGTGTGCCGTGTCCAAACATTTGTTTTGAAAAAAAAAAAATGGGGGGAAGAGTCACATACTGTGACCAATTATAAGGGTTTAATTGGCCCCAAGAAGGACAGACACACTAACATACCGGATATTAAACCAAAGTATTTACACACACTACGCTTGTCTTACAGAACTCCAGAAGCTCCAAGTCCGGAGAAAACCAGCGAACACAAGAAAAGGAAGGAAAGAAGACAGCCATGAGGACTCCTTTCATCGTGCTCAACACTCTTTTGATTAACTTTTGGTTGCGCGGGAACGCGGACCCCATCACTCCAAACCCCTTGCCTGTTAACACTTCACGGCCCAGTAGTACCGAGGGCCCAGTCACCAACCACGCTGCATTATCCTGGTGTGCCAAGTTCATAACTTGGTACTCCCTATCGTACATCATTGAGGCACTGTTGGCATTGGCTATACTCAGTTGTGCAGGACAGACCATGCGCCTCCGCAAGTGGAAAAGGAGAGCGTACCGCGCTCGAACCCCGGTCTATCGGATCCGATCCCCGATATTCGGCTATGACCAGACCCCAGACCCCGCGACATATGAATAATAAAACATGCACTGGCGGTTTTTCCTGTAAATAAAAAGAAAATGTATGGAAATGTATGATCCTGAGCTTGACTGCCAAGCCAGGAAAGAATATATTAAATGTTGTGATTGTTATTGTATGTTTAGAGAGATAAGATTGTATAATGCTTGAAAAATTGTTTAGGTAAAATTAGAGGTTCCCAGTTTATTTTTTTATAGATACATGCCCCTGCCTGACATAGCGCCCTCAAGAATTGTTTAGGTAAATTTTTGTGCATAGCTAGGGTCAGAGTAGTGGCCATGTAGGAGGTGCCCCCCCCCACCCCCCCGGTCAGGGAGCGAAGAGGACAAAATTTATCTGATCCTTCACGCTTCGCGTTAGGATCACAAGGCGGGACTGTAGCCACGTAAAATGGCTGCGTTCCGATTAATCTGGCCAAAACCCAGTTTAAAATGGCTAACCCGAAAGACTGCCTGGAAAAGCAGCTAAGAAGACACAAGCAGGCAGCTGCCGACAGTATTGCATATTCGGCTCTGGGAAGTTAGCCCAGATCGATACTCAGGGCTATCAACAACCCATCAACCCAGGTATTTGCAGTTATATTCAGGACTGTTTGCAGCCCATCTATTCAGACATCCACAGTTAAATCGGCTATCCCCGGGAACAATTGCAACATATTAGCAATTGAATACCGGGCCAGACCTGCCGGCGCCTGCAGTGGCCGAAACAAAGACAGGTGAGCGACCACCCCCTGATCGAGGAATCGCCTCACCATTGGACACATCAACCCCAGAGATTGGGGACAGATCCAATCACTTGGGACTCAGGGTCAAGGGCCGCCCCGGGAGGCGGGAAGCCCCTGGGCCCTATAAAAGTGAGGGTCCAAGTTCAGATCTCTCTCTCTCTCTCCTCTTCGCCTGCTCGAGACCTTCGCAAGAACAGCAACCGGCAACAGTAAGTTTGAATCCAGCGATCGCTATCCGGTAGAGACACCTAGCCACCGACCTGTAGCAGCCTTTTGAATCCCGCGGGCCAGATCTGATTGGACAAGCCATTCGTTTCCCTGACCTGGTGGGCTCTTCCTAAGTTAAGTATTGGCCAGTAGTGATAGGTTTATTATATAGAAAGTAGTATTAGGGTATTAATATTGCTTGTTGTATATAATAAATGACCGTTGTTTTAACCCTTACTAAGCGGTGTGCTGTATTATTAATCATAACCTGAACTTGAACCACGTGGCGGTATCATAAAGATACCTGGCGACTCATGAGCAAAGGTGACGTAATCAGAGCAAATAGACTAAGGTTAAAAAGAGCAACACTAGAAGGCTGGGAACAAACGAAGCCTGTGTGGAATATAAGGAAAGTAGGAAGGAACTTAAGCAAGGAGTCAGGAGGGCTAGGAGGGGGTCACGAAAAGTCATTGGCAAATAGGGTTACGGAAAATCCCAAGGCTTTTTAGACGTACATAAAAAGCAAGAGGGTAGCCAGGGGAAGGATTGGCCCACTGAAGGATAGGCAAAGGAATCTATGTGTGGAGCCAGAGGAAATGGGCGAGTTACGAAATGAATACTTTGCATCAGTATTTACCAAAGAAAAGGAATTGGTGGATGTTGAGTCTGTAGAAGGGTGTGTAGATAGCCTGGCTCACATTGAGATCCAAAAAGACGAAGTGTTGGGCATCTTGAAAAATATTACGGTAGATAGGTCAGCAGGGTCTGATGGAATCTACCCCAGAATACTGAAGGAGGCTCGAGAGGAAATTGCTGAGGCCTTGACAGAAATCTTTGGATCCTCACTGTCTTCAGGTGATGTCCCGGAGGACTGGAGAATAGCCAATGTTGTTCCTTTGTTTAAGAAGGGTAGCAAGGATAATCCAGGGAACTACAGGCCGGTGAGCCTTACGTCAGTGGTAGGGAAATTACTGGAGAGAATATTTCGAGCCAGGATCTACTCCCATTTGGAAGCAAATGGATGCATTAGTGAGAGGCAGCATGCTTTGTGAAGGGGCGGGGTTGTGTCTCACTAACTTGATAAGAGTTTTTCGAGGAGTTCACTAAGATGATTGATGCAGGTAGGGCAGTGGATGTTGTCTATATGGACTTCAGTAATGCCTTTGACAAGGTCCCTCATGGTAGACTGGTACAAAAGGTGAAGTCACAGGATCAGAGGTGAGCTGACAAGGTAGACACAGAACTGGCTAGGTCATGGAAGGCAGAGAGTAGCAATGGAAGGGTGCTTTTCTAATTGGAGGGCTGTGACTAGTGGTGTTCTGCAGGGATCAGTGCTGGGACTTTTGCTGTTCGTAGTATATACATATACAAATGATTTGGAGGAAAATGTAACTGGTCTGAATAATAAGTTTACAGACGACACAAAGGTTGGTGGAATTGCGGATAGCGATGAGGACTGTCAGAGGATACAGCAGGATTTAGATTGTTTGGAGACTTGGGCGGGGAGATGGCAGATGGAGTTTAATCCGGACAAATGTGAGGTAATGCATTTTGGAAGGTCGAATGCAGGTAGGGAATATTCAGTGAATGGTAGAACCCTCAAGAGTATTGAAAGTCAGAGATATCTAGGTGTACAGGTCCACAGGTCACTGAAAGGGGCAACACAGGTGGAGAAGGTAGTCAAGAAGGCATACGGCATGCTTGCCTTCATTGGCCGGGGCACTGAGTATAAGAATTGGCAAGTCATGTTGCAGCTGTATAGAACCTTAGTTAGGCCACACTTGGAGTATAGTGTTCAATTCTGGTTGCCACACTACCAGAAGGATGTGGAGGCTTTAGAGAGGGTGCAAAAGAGATTTACCAGAATGTTGCCTATGGAAGGCATTAGCTATGAGGAGCGATTGAATAAACTCGGTTTGTTCTCACTGGAACGACGGAGGTTTAGGGGCGACCTCATAGAGGTCTACAAAATTATGAGGGGCATAGACAGAGTGGATAGTCAGAGGCTTTTCCCCAGGGTAGAGGGGTCAATTACTAGGGAGCATAGGTTTAAGGTGCGAGGGGCAAGGTTTAAGGTAGATGTACGAGGCAAGTCTTTTTTTTTTTTTTTTTTTTTTACAGAGGGTAGTGGGTGCCTGGAACTTGCTGCCGGAGAAGGTGGTGGAATCAGGGACGAGAGTGACATTTCAGGGGCATCTTGACAAATACATGAATTTAGGATGGGAATAGAGGGATACGGACCCAGGAAGTGGAGAAGATTGTAGTTTAGTCGGGCAGCACGGTTGGCACTGGCTTGGAGGGCCGAAGGGCCTGTTCCTGTGCTGTACTTTGTTTGTTCTTTGTTGTCCGCAATCAATTAGGACCCTTGTAAAAGGTTCCTCAAATGCTGGACTGGGAATTAAGGGTGCTGGTTTTATCACTGCTTGAGGTTTCCCTATCACTTGTCATGTGTGACATGATTGACAAAATGTAACTACATCTTTATGTAGTCCAGGCCAATAAAAATGTTTTTGGATTTTAGCTTGAGTTTTTCTTATTCCCAAATGACCTCCCACTGGTACCTCATGTGCAACTTGCAACACCTCCTTTCAATACCCTACCGGCAATACCACTTGATGAACTCCGCCTGCATATGTAAAGGGCTCCATTTTCTCAGGAAGACATCACTTTTACGGTAATACTCTGGTATCCACTCAGTTTCCTCTTCCGTGTCTGCTTTCAGATACATCAATTTTATTTCTAAGTCTTGCTGTTGTAACTCTGCCAATTTTCCTGAACTAAAAATATCCGCCTCATCCTCCACCTGCTCTTTTCCAAGCATCTGATCAAAAATTGTTTCTGATAATTGCACTTCACCTTTAGCTTCACTCTCTGATTTCTCCTCTTGTCTTAACCTGTGACTTAGCGACTTTGTTACTACACAATCCGGAAAACTCCCAGGATATTCATCCTTCAACACTCCAGTTGTCTGATTTTCCACTGGCTTGTCAAGCACAGTAGGCATCACTCGCAACTGCGATCCAGCTATATCATTACCCAAGATAAATTGTACTCCTGGACAACATAGTTTCTCTCTTACTCCTACTACCACTTCACCACTTTTCACTGGACTTTCCAACCTTACCTTATATAATGGAACACTACTCCTCTCACCCTGAATTTCTGGCTACATTCTTCCCAAACTACATAGCTCCTCATCTCTTACCATTAAAGATTGACTAGCTCCCGTATCTCTTAAAATTGTGACTTAGAATCATAGAATCATAGAATTTACAGTGCAGAAGGAGGCCATTCGGCCCATCGAGTCTGCACCGGCTCTTAGAAAGAGCACCCTACCCAAGGTCAACACCTCCACCCTATCCCCATAACCCAGTAACCCCACCCAACATTAAGGGCAATTTTGGACACTAAGGGCAATTTATCATGGCCAATCCACCTAACCTGCACATCTTTGGACTGTGGGAGGAAACCGGAGCACCCGGAGGAAACCCACGCACACACGGGGAGGATGTGCAGACTCCACACAGACAGTGACCCAAGCCGGAATCGAACCTGGGACCCTGGAGCTGTGAAGCAATTGTGCTATCCACAATGCTACCGTGCTTCTTCACCTGCTCCTCCTGATACACGAGTAAACTTTACCCACGCAAGTAAATTCTTTGAAGAGATCTGGCACCTTCTTATCAATCACCTCTTGATCAGGCTGTACAATCTTTTGCATCTCTTTGCTTCACTTGGGCTTTCCTTTACCACTTTAACAAACCCCACTGTCTTATCCTGTTTTACCACATCAGTCTTCCCAGTGCTTTTCTTCAATCACCAACACTGTGACTTTACATGGCCTAGTTTATTACAGTGAAAATATTTGACATTTTTCATTTCTTTTCCACCCTCCTGGATTTCTTTTTTAATCTGAGGTACACTCTCCTTATTATCTCCCATCAGATCACCTTTACTTTTACCACTTGAGTATTTCTCATGTCCCCAGTTTCTATCCCTCACAGGCTGAAACTGAGGTCGGAAACCAAGCTTTGATTTATGCACTAATTCATAATCATTTGCCATTTCTGCTGCTAACCTTGCAGTTTTAATCCTCTGCTCTTCCACATGAGTTCTCACTACATCAGGAATTGAATTTTTAAACTTCTCCAAAAGCACCATTTCTCGGAGTGCTTCGTACGTTTGGTCTATTTTCAAAGCCCTTATCCACCTGTCAACCTTACTCTGTTTGAGCCTTTCAAACTCCATGAATGTTTGACCAAATTCTTTCCTTAAATTTCTAAACCTTTGTCTGTAGGCTTCAGGCACTAGTTCATATGCACCTGAGATGGATTTTTTCAGCTCCTCATACGTCCCAGATACCTCCTCCGATAGTGATGCAAACACTTCATGAGCCCTACCTATCAGCTTTGTTTGAATCAGTAATACCCACATGTCCTGTGGCCATTTCATTTGTTTAGCTACCTTCTCAAATCAAACGAAAAAGGCTTCACCTCCTTCTCGTCAAACCTTGGCAATGCTTGGACGTATTTAAATAGAGTCCCACCAAGCCTTCAACTTTGACGCTCTTTCTCACTATCCTCATCACTATCATCCAACTGTACGTTTCAGTTTACGTCTGCCAATTTTAACTGACTGTCATGTTTGATGGCCATTTTCTTAAGTTCAAACACTCTCTCTTTATCTTTTTCCCTGATCTGGATCTCCCTTTCTCTTTCTTTTTGTTCTGCCAGGGCTATTCTTTCTTTTCTCCTTTCTTCTCTCTCTTTCTTTTTCCTCTCTCTCTCTTTCTTTTTCCTCTCTTTCATAGTCAAGCTGCTTTAATTCTTTCTCGTGTTGCATTTGTTTAATTTGTAACTGAATTTTTGCCATTTCCAATGAGTCAAACTGTATCTCAGGCAACTTTAAATGCTTAGCCACCGCCATAATTTCCTCATCTTTTCGCATTTTGTTAGGTCATGTTAACTGCAATGTTTTTGCCAAATCTAACAGTCTGCTTTTAGTCTCTGTCTGTAAGGTACTGCGTGTGACCGTCTCCACCCCCAAAAACTTCAGCGCCTCTGAAAGAGCTATTGTCCACAACACACTCGCAACTTAAACTGGAATGCCACACCTGATAAGCAACCACAATATGCTCACCCCTCACTGTCTTTAAGTTCACTAAGCCAATCCAATAGATAAGACTTTTATCCCGGACGAGCTCCCAATTTGTTATGGGCCAGGGTTTAGAGAACAACCGAAGTGTATCAAGGAGTTCACCTGACCCACAACTTTTAATAGATTGTGGTATGGGGAGCACACGGCCCACTCTACAGGTGTGGTACAGCAGAAATGGAAAAGTATTTTTTAAAGCAAAACAATGTTTATTCTATGAACTAAAGTTAACCTTTTTAAAATATAGTGAACATCTTAGCAACCATTAATTCAAATACAACACTAAGTGACGCTTAATAACTTCCCAAACAACATCCAGAAGACAAAAGAAACACCTTTTTACAGAAGCACATTAGGTTTACATTCACTACCGAGAACATTTATAATTCTGAATTCACCAAATTATCAAGAAATAGTCTTTTGATGGCAGAGAGAACAGCAGTACACCTGCTTGGTCTGGTTTCAGCTCCAACACTGAAAACAAAACTAAAAAACACACTGCAGCAAACACCCTAAAACGAAAGTAAAAAGCTGACAGACAGCCCAGCTCCACCCACACTCTGACATCACTGATAAACACCCATTTTTTAAAGGTACATTTCTTAAACACCCATTTCTTAAAGGTACTCTCACATGACAATACGAGACTCACTTCTTGCTAGGGACTTGGATGGGGTAGAGTTCGTATGGAGCATCCAGGAAGGCTTCATGAAACAATATGTAGATAGTCCAACTAGGAACGTGGCAATACTGGACCTGGTATAGGGGAATGAACCCAGCCAGGTGGTTGAAGTTTCAATAGGGGCGCATTTCGGGAATAGTGACCATGTTTTAAGGTACTGTTGGATAAAGAGAAGAGTAGTCCTTGGGTGAAGGTGGTAAATTGGAGGAAGGTTAATTCTAACAATATCTAGATTAGGGGTGGATGTTGGAGTTTAATCAGCATCTGGCATGTGGGAGGCTTTCAAATGTCAGTTGATAGGAATTCAGGACCGGCATGTTCCTGTGAGGAAGGATAAGTATGGCAAATTTCGGAAATCTTGGTTCACGAGGGATATTGTGAACCTAGCCCAAAAGGAAAAGGAAGCATTTTTAAGGGCTAGAAGGCTGGGAACAGACAAAGCCCATGAGGAATATAAGGAAAGTAGGAAGGAACTTAAGCAAGGTTCTAAAAGAGGTCACGAAACGTCATAGGCAAACAGGATTAAAGAAAATCCCAAGGCTTTTACACGTATATAAAGAGCAAGAGGGTAGCCAGGGTTGGCCCACTCAAGGACAGGGGGGAAATCTATGCGTGGAACCAGAGGAAACAGGCAAGGTACTGAATGAGTACTTTGCATCAGTATTCACCAAAGAAAAGGACTTGTGGATGATGAGTCTGGGGGAAAGTATGTAGATAGTCTAGGTCACATTGAGATTAAAAAGGAGGTATTGCTGGGTGTCTTGAAAAACATCAAGGTAGATAAGTCCCCAGGGCTGATGGGATCTACTCCAGACTACTGAGGGAGGCAAAGGTGGAAATTGTTGGGTCATTGACAGGAATCTTTGTATCCTCACTGGCTACAGGTGGGGTCCCAGAGGACTGGAGAATATCTAATGTTGTTCCTTTGTTTAAGAAGGGTAGCAAGGATAATCCAGGAAATTACAGACTGGTGTGACTTGCGTCAGTGGTAGGGAAATTATTGGAGAGGATTCTTTGAGACAGGATTCACTCCCATTTAGAAGCAAATGAATGTATTAGCAAGAGGCAGCATGGTTTTGTGAAGGGGAGGTTGTGTCTCAGTAACCTGATCAAGTTTTTCGAGGAAGTGATGAAGATGACCAATTAAGGTAGGGCAGTGGATGTTGTCTATATGGACTTCAGTAAGGCCTTTGACAAGGTCCTTCATGGCAGAATGGTACAGAAGGTGAAGTCACATGGGATCAGAGGTGAGCTGGCAAGACAGATACAAAACGACGAGGGAGGGATTTGATTTTAGAAGTGGAGAAAAGGTCGGGGATGGGCGCTGCCAGGAGGCGGGGCTACAGAGGCGCAGGGCAGGGGTTGGGGGCAGGCCCAGGGAAGGGGATGGCTGGCCGGCAAGGGGGGGGGGGGGCACGGTGCCCCCAACTAGGCTGGTCACGTGGAACGTAGAGGGCTAAATGGGCCGGTGAAGAGGGCAAAAGTGTTCGCGCATCTTAGGGCTCTAAAGGCGGATGTGATAATGTTGCAGGAGACGCACCTGAAGGTGGCGGACCAGATTAGGTTGAGGAAGAGCAGGGTTAGTCAGGTATTCCACTCAGGGCTAGATACTAAGACAAGGAGGGTCACGATTCTGGTGAACAAGCGGGCGCAGTTTGAGGTGGGGAGTATTGTTTCGGACGGGGGAGGTCGCTACGTTATGGTTAGCGGTAAGCTGAAAGGGAGGAAGGTGGTCCTGGTCAACATATACGTGCCAAACTGGGATGATGCGGATTTCATAGAGAGGGTGCTGGGGAAGATAGCCAACCTGGATTCCCACAAGCTGGTTATGGGAGGGGACCGGTCGTGCTCAAAAAAGGGCAGAGTGTCAGCAATGTGAAAAGAACTGAGGGAGTTCATGCAAGTGCTCCATGTGCCTATCCAATAACCGCTTGAAAGTTCCAGGTCAACAATACTGGGGAAGTCTCAGCAGCGGTGGTGTGGGAGGCGCTCAAAGCAGTAGTGAGGGGGGAGCCGATTTCAATCCGGGCTCACAGGAACAAGACGGACAGGGCTGAAACGGACCGACTGTTAGCGGAGATCCTACAGATTGACTGGAGGCATGCGGGGACCCCGAATGCGGAGCTCTTGAGGGAACGGAGGAGGCTGCAGGCCGAGTTTGGGGTGGTGTCCACGGGTAAGGCAGTGCAGCCGCTCAGAATGGCGAGGGGTGGGGTATATGAACATGGAGAGAAAGCCTACAGGATGCTGGCTCAGCAGCTCAGAAAGAGGGAGACAGCTCGGGCAATAGGTAAAGTGGTGGATGGAGGCGGTAACTTGGTAGGGGGTTGGGGCAGGTGTGAACAGGGTTTTCAAGGACTTTTATAGCAATCTCCATAGCTCGGAGCCCCCCGCAGGGCCGGAGGGGATGAGCCGCTTCTTAGACGGCCTGACATTCCCAAAAGTGGGTCGGGAGATAGTAGAAGGGCTGGGCGCCCCGATCAGAGCTGAGGAGATATTTGAGGGCTTAAAGGCCATGCGATCAGGTAAAGCCCCGGGGCCGGATGGGTACCTGGTAGAATTTTATAAAAAGTTCTCCGGGATATTGGGGCCGCTGCTTGTCAAGGTTTTTAATGAGGCAAGGGACAGAGGGGTGCTACCCCAGACGATGTCGCAGGCTACCACGAACAAAGAAAAGTACAGCACAGGAACAGGCCCTTTAGCCCTCCAAGCCTGTGCCGACAATGCTGCCCGTCTAAACTAAAAACTTCTGCACTTCCTGAGTTTGCATCCCTCTATTCCCATCCTATTCATGTATTTGTCAAGATGCCCCTTAAATGTCACTATCGTAAACCTACCATCTCCTTGATTTTAAAACGGGACAAGAACCCGGAGTCGTGTGGATCTTATAGGCCGGTCTTCCTTCTTAACGTGGATGCTAAACTGCTGGCAAAGCTTTTGGCCACTAGGATTGAGGATTGTGTGCCGCGTGTTATTAGGGAGGACCAAACAGGGTTCATTAAAGGTAGGCAACTGGTGGCAAATATAAGGTTACTCAATGTGATCATGATGCCCCCAGAGGGAAAGGAGGTGGAGGTAGTGGTGGCAATGGACGCGGAGAAGGCGTTTGACCGGGTAGAATGGAACTACTTGAGAGGTGCTGGGACGGTTTGGATTTGGGGTGGGTTTCATCGACTGGGTCAGGCTGCTATATCAGGCCCTGGAGGCGAGTGTGAGGACAAACAGGACGACTACCGACTATTTTAGACTGCACCGCGGGACGAGACAGGGGTGACCCCTCTCCCTACTGCTGTTTGCGCTAGCTATAGAGCCACTGGCAATTGCTCTGAGGGTTGGAAGGGGCTGGTTCGGGGGGGGGGGGGGGAGCATAGAGTTTTATTGTACACAAATGACCTGCTCTTGTACGTTTTGGACCGAATGGCGTGGATGGACGGAATCATGGCGACCCTGGGGGAATTCGGCCGGATTTCAGGGTACAAACAAGTATACCACATTGGATACTGTTTGTGGGGGGGGGGGGGGGGGGGACTTACCAGGGGTAAGCCATGGGGTACAGGTCTCTGGCACAGAGTCTGTCAGTGTTGCTCAGAAGGGAAGGGGGGTGAGGAGTAGAGCATTAGTCATTGGACACTCCATAGTTAGGGGGATAGATAGAGGAGATTCTGTGGGAACGAGAGACTCGCAGTTGGTGTGTTGCCTCCCAGGTGCCAGGGTGCGTGATGTCTCGGATCGTGTTTTCGGGATCCTTAAGGGAGAGGGGGAGCAGCCCCAAGTCGTGGTCCACATAGGTACCAATGACATAGGTAGAAAAAGGGATAGGGATGTAAGGCAGGAATTCAGGGAGCTAGGGTGGAAACTTAGATCTAGCACAAACAGAGTTATTATCTCTGGGTTGTTACCCGTGCCACGTGATAGCGAGACGAGGAATAGGGAGAGGGAGGAGTTGAACACGTGGCTACAGGGATGGTGCAGGAGGGAGGGTTTCAGATTTCTGGACAATGGGGACTCATTCTGAGGTCGGTGGGACCTCTACAAACTGGATGGTCTATCCTGGGGGTCAAATTTGCTAATGCTCTTCGGGAGGGTTTAAACTAGTTCAGCAGGGGCTTGGGAACCTGAATTGTAGCCCCGGGAACCTGAATTGTAGCTCCAGTATACAGGAGGTTGAGAGTAGGGAGGTCATGAGTAAGGATTCAAAGTTGCAGGAGTGTACCGGCAGGCAGGAAGGTGGTTTAAAGTGTGTCTTCTTCAATGCCAGGAGCATCCGGAATAAGGTGGGTGAACTTGCAGCATGGGTTGGTACCAGGGACTTCGATGTTGTGGCCATTTCGGAGACATGGATAGTGCAGGGACAGGAATGGTTGTTTCAGGTGGCGGGGTTTAGATATTTCATTAAGCGCAGGAAAGGTGGTAAAAGGGGCAGCACGGTAGCATTGTGGATAGCACAATTGCTTCACAGCTCTAGGGTCCCAGGTTCGATTCCGGCTTGGGTCACTGTCTGTGCGGAGTCTGCACATCCTCCCAGTGTGTGCGTGGGTTTCCTCCGGGTGCTCCGGTTTCCTCCCACAGTCCAAAGATGTGCAGGTTAGGTGGATTGGGCATGCTAAATTGCCCTTCGTGTCCAAAATTGCCCTTAGTGTTGGGTGGGGTTACTGGGTTATGGGGATGGGGTGGAGATGTTGACCTTGGGTAAGGTGCTCTTTCCAAGAGCCGGTGCAGACTCGACGGGCCGAATGGCCTCCTTCTGCACTGTAAATTCTATGATTCTATGAAAAGAGGGGGAGGGGTGGCACTGTTAGTCAAGGACAGTATTTCGGTGGCAGAAAGGACGGTTGATGAGGACTCGTCTACTGAGGTAGTATGGGCTGAGGTTAGAAACAAGAAAGGAGAGGTCACCCTGTTAGGGGTTTTCTATAGGCCTCTGAAAAGTTCCAGAGATGTAGAGGAAAGGATTGCAAAGATGATTCTGGATAGGAGCGAAAGCAACAGGGTAGTTGTTATGGGGGACTTTAACTTTCCAAATATTGACTGGAAACACTATAGTTCGAGTACTTTAGATGGGTCCGTTTTTGTCCAATGTGTGCAGGAGGGTTTCCTGACACAGTATGTAGATAGGCCAACGAGAGGCGAGGCCATATTGGGTTTGGTACTGGGTAATGAACCAAGACAGGTGTTAGATTTGGAGGTAGGTGAGCACTTTGGTGATAGTGACCACAATTCGATTACGTTTACTTTAGAGATGGAAAGGGATAGGTATATACCGCAGGGCAAGAGTTATATCTGGGGGAAAGGCAATTATGATGCGATGAGGCAAGACTTCGGATGCATCGGATGAAGGAAAACTGCAGGGGATGGGCACAATGGAAATGTGGAGCTTGTTCAAGGAACAGCTGCTGCATGTCCTTGATAAGTATGTACCTGTCGGGCAGAGAGGAAGTGGTCGAGCCAGAGAACTGTGGTTTACAAAAGAAGTCGAAACACTTGTCAAGAGGAAGAAGGAGGCTTATGTAAAGATGAGACATGAAGGTTCAGTTAGGGCGCTCGAGAGATACAAGTTAGCTAGGAAGGACCTAAAGAGAGAGCTAAGAGCCAGGAGGGGACATGAGAAGTCTTTGGCAGGTTGGATCAAGGATAACCCTAAAGCTTTCTATAGATATGTCAGGAATAAACGAATGACGAGGGTAAGAGTAGGGCCAGTCAAGGACAGTAGTGGGAAGTTGTGCTTGGAGTCCGAGGAGATAGGAGAGGTGGTAAATGAATATTTTTTGTCAGTATTCACACAGGAAAAAGACAATGTTGTCGAGGAGAATATACTGAGATTCAGGCTACTAGACTAGAAGGGCTTGAGGTTCATAAGGAGGAGGTGTTAGCAATTCTGGAAAGTGTGAAAATAAATAAGTCCCCTGGGGCGGATGGGATTTATCCTAGGATTCTCTGGGAAGCTAGGGAGGAGAATGCTGAGCCTTTGGCTTTGATCTTTAAGTCATCTTTGTCTACAGGAATAGTGCCAGAAGACTGGAGGATAGCAAATGTTGTCCCCTTGTTCAAGAAGGGGAGTAGAGACAACCCCGGTAACTATAGACCAGTGAGCCTTACTTCTGTTGTGGGCAAGATCTTGGAAAGGTTTAGAAGAGATAGGATGTATAATCATCTGGAAAGGAATAATTTGATCAGAGATAGTCAACACGGTTTTGTGAAGGGTAGGTCGTGCCTCACAAACCTTATTGAGTTCTTTGAGAAGGTGACCAAACAGGTGGATGAGGGTAAAGCAGTTGATGTGGTGTATATGGATTTCAGTAAAGCGTCCGATAAAGTTCCCCACGGTAGGCTACTGCAGAAAATACGGAGGCATGGGATTCAGGGTGATTTAGCAGTTTGGATCAGAAATTGGCTAGATGGAAGACGACAAAGGGTGGTGGTTGATGGGAAATGTTCAGACTGGAGTCCAATTACTAGTGGTGTACCACAAGGATCTGTTTTGGGGCCACTGCTGTTTGTCATTTTTATAAATGACCTGGAGGAGGGCGTAGAAGGATGGGCGAGTAAATTTGCAGATGGCACTAAAGTCGGTGGAGTTGTGGACAGTGCGGACGAATGTTACAAGTTACAGAGGGACACAGACAAGCTGCAGCGCTGGGCTGAGAGGTGGCAAATGGAGTTTAATGCAGAAAAGTGTGAGGTGAATCATTTTGGAAGGAATAACAGGAAGACTGAGTACTGAGCTAATTGTAAGATTCTTGGCAGTGTGGATGAGCAGAGAGATCTCGGTGTCCATGTACATAGATCCCTGAATGTTGCCACCCAGGTTGAGAGGGTTGTTAAGGCGTACGGTGTGTTAGCTTTTATTAGTAGAGGGATTGAGTTTCGGAGCCATGAGGTCATGTTGCAGCTGTACAAAACACTGGTGCAGCCGCATTTGGAGTATTGCGTGCAATTCTGGTCGCCGCATTATAGGAAGGATGTGGAAGCATTGGAAAGGGTGCAGAGGAGATTGACCATAATGTTGCCTGGTATGGAGGGAAGATCTTATGAGGAAAGGCTGAGGGACTTGAGGGTGTTTTCGTTGGAGAGAAGAAGGTTAAGAGATGACTTAATTGAGGCATACAAGATGATCAGAGGATTGCATCAGGTGGACAGTGAGAGCCTTCTTCCTCGGATGGTGATGTGTAGCACGAGGGGACATAGCTTTAAACTGAGGGGAGATAGATATAGGACAGATGTCAGAGGTAGGTTCTTTACTCAGAGTAGTAAGGGCGTGGAATGCCCTGCCTGCAACAGTAATGGACTCACCAACACTAAGGGCATTCAAATGGTCATTGGATAGACATATGGAAGATAAGGGAATAGTGTAGATAGGCTTTAGAGTGGTTTCACAGGTCGGCGCAACATCGAGGGCCGAAGGGCCTGTACTGCGCTGTAATGTTCTAAATTGAATATGACAAAAAGTGAAATGTTTGTAGTTCAGAAGGGCCAAGGGGACCGGCTGAGAGAGCTGCCGTTCTGGTTAGTTGGGGGTCAGTTTCAGGTACCTGGGATTGGGGTCGACTGCACAAGCTGAACCTGTCCCGGTTGGTAGATCAAATCCGAGGGGAGTTCCGGAGGTGGGATGCTCTCCCGCTGTGGTTAGCTGGGAGAGTACAGACAGTTAAAATGACGGTCCTCCCAAGGTTCTTATTCGTGTTCCAGTGTCTCCCCATTTTCATTCCATGTTCCTTTTTTAAGAGGGTAAGCAAGATCATTTTGGGCTTTGTATGGGCAGGCAAGTCCCCGCGAGTGATGGTCGAGAGGAACTGGGGGAAGGGGGGCTTGCACTGCCGAATTTCAGCAACTATTATTGGGCGGTTAACATAGCCATGATAAGGAAGTAGGGGGTGGGGGAGGGTCGGCTTGGGAGCGGGTTGAGGCAGCCTCACGTAGGGGTATCAGTCTGAGAGCATTGGTGACGGCGCCTCTGCCGTTCCCGCCAGCACACTTCGCCACTAGTCCTGTAGTGGTGGCGACCCTTCGGATCTGGGAACAATGGGCACGTGGGAGCAATGGGAGCATCGGTCTGGTCCCCAATATTTGACAACCATCGGTTTGCCCCGGGGAGGTTGGAAGGGGGGTTTCGGGTATGGCAGAGGGCGGGGATTGAGCGGATGGGAGATTTGTTTTTGGGAGGGAGCTTCCCTAGCTTGAGGGCGCTGGAGGCCAAGTTTGGGTTGACGAGGGGAATGAATTTCGGCATATTCAGGTGCGGGGCTTTTTGCGCTGGCAGGTGCCATCTTTTCCACTCTTGCCACTGAGGGGGATCCAAGACAGGGTAGTGTCTAGAGGATGGGTGGGGGAGGGAAGTGTCTCGAATATTTACAAGGAGGAGACGCCGACCGAGGAGCTGCGGCATAAATGGGAGGAGGAGTTGGGAGGGGAGATTGAGGAAGGCCTGTGGGCGGACACGCTGAGCAGGGTCAATGGGACTGCAACATGTGCCAGGCTTGGCCTGATTCAATTTAAGGTCTTCCACCAGGCCCACAAGTGTTCCAGATGAGCAGATTCTTCGGCGTAGAGGACAGGTGTGTAAAGTGTCTGAGAGGACCGGCAGACCATGTCCACATGTTTTGGGCTTGTGCAAAACTTAGGAGATACTGGCAGGGGTTCGAGGACGTCATGTCTAGAATATTGAACACGAGGCAATAAGTCCAGAGGTGGCGATTTTTGGGGTTTCAGAGGCCCCGGACCTCCAGGGGGAGAAAGAGGTCGCCATTTTGGCCTTTGCTTCCCTGGTAGCCCGGAGACGGATACTCCTAACTTGGAGGGACTCAAAGCCCCCGAAGTCGGAAGCCTGGCTGTCAGACATGGCGAGTTTCCTGGGCTTAGAGAAGATCAAATTCGCCTTGAGGGTCGTTGTTAGGGTTCACCCAGAGGTGGCAACCATTGACTTCTTTGCGGAGAATTAATTGTCAATAGGGGAAGGGGGGGGGGGGGTTAGGGAATGTAGTATAGGGGGTCAATTAGGCAGATCTTGGTGGAATGGGCTACGGCAATTGCACTATGTACTTTGTTTACTTTCCAGTCCTTTTGTTTTCTCGTTCTGTAATTCTACTGTTTACAATTCCAAAACATACCTCATTAAAATTGTTTATTTAAAAAAAAAGACGGATACAAAACTGGCTCCGTCATAGAAAACAAATTGATGTACAGAGAGATCTGGGTGTTCAGGTCCATTGTACCCTGAAGGTGGCTGCGCAAGTCGATAGAGTGGTCAATAAGTCACACGGCATGCTTTCCTTCATCGGAAGGGGTATGGAGTACAAGAGTTGGCAGGTCATGTTACAGTTGTATAAGACTTTGGTTCGGCCACATTTGGAATACTGCGTACAGTTCTGGTCGCCACATTACCAAAAGGATGTGGATACTTTGGAGGTGCAGGAGGTTCACCAGGATGTTGCCTGGTATGAAGGGCGCTAGCTATGAAGAGAGGTTGAGTAGATTAGGATTATTTTCATTAGAAAGACGGATGTTGAGGGGGGACCTCATTGCGGTCTCCAAAATCATGAGAGGTATGCACAGGGTGGATAGCAAGAAGCTTTTTCCCCAGAGCGGGTGACTCAATTACTCGGGGTCACGAGTTCAAGGTGAGCGGGGAAAAGTTTCAGGGAGATATACGTGGAAAGTTCTTTACACAGAGGGTGGTGTGTGCCTGGAACGCATTGCCGGCGAAGGTGGCAGAGGCGGGCACAATAGCGTCATTTAAGATGTATCTAGACAGATACATGAATGGGCAGGGAGCAGAGGGATACAGATCCTTAGAAAATAGGCGACAGTTTTAGATAGAGGATCTGGATTGGCACAGGCTTGGAGGGCCTGTTCCTGTGCTGTAATTTTTCTTTGTTCTTTGGTAGCAGTGGAAGGGCTCTTTTCTGAATGGAGGGTTATGACTAGTGGCGTTCGGCAGGGATCAGTGCTGGGAGCTTTGCTATTTGTTGTATATATAAATGATTTGGAGGAAAATGTAACTGGGTTGTAAGTTTCTGGACAACACAAAGGTTGGTGGAACTGAAGACAGTGATCAGGGCTGACAGAGGACACAGCAGGATATAGATCAGTTGGGAGACTTGGATGGAGAGATGGCAGATGGAGTTTAATCCAGACAAATGCATTTTCGAAGGTCCAATACAGGTGGGAAATATATAGTAAATGGCAGAATCCTTAAAAGTATTGACAGGCAGGGGGATCTGGGTGTACAGGTCCATCGGTCACTGAAAAAGAGGCAACGCAGGCGGAAAAGGTAGTCAAGGCAGCATACGGCATGCTTGCCTTCATCGGCCAGGGCAGAGAATAAAAATTGGCAAGTCATGCTGCAGCTGTATCGAGCCTTAGTTCGGCCACACATGGAATACAGTGTTCAATTCTGGTCCCACACTGTCAGAATGATGTGGAGGCTTTGGAGAGGGTACAGAAGAGGTGTACCAGGACATTGCCTGGTATGAAGGTCATTAGCTACGAGGAGAGGTTGGATAAAGGCTAAATTGCCCTTAGTGTCCCAAAATTGCCCTTAGTGTTGGGTGGGGTTACTGGGTTACGGGGATAGGGTGGAGGTGTTGACCTTGGGTGGGGTGCTCTTTCCAAGAGCCGGTGCAGACTCGATGGGCCAAATGGCCCCCTTCTGCACTGTAAATTCTATGAAATCTATGAAATAAAGTTGGTTTGTTCTCACTGGAATGGTGGAGGGTTGAGGGGGCGACCTGATAGGAGTTTATAAAATTATGAGGGGCATGGACAGAGTGAAGCTTTTTCCCAGGGGTGGCAGTGTCAATTACTCGGGGGCATAGCTTAAAGATGCATAGGGCAGTTTAGGGTTGTGCGAGGGAAGCTTTTTACACAGAGGAGAGTAGGTGCCTGGAACTCTGCCAGAAGAGGTGTTGGATGCAGGTCCGACAGTGACTTTTGAGGGGTGCGTTGACAAACACAACAATAATCCTTATTATTGTCACAAGTAGGCTTACATTAACACTGCAATTAAATTACTGTGAAAATGCCCTAGTCACCACACTCTGATGCCTGTTTGGGTACATAGAACACAGTGCAGGAGGTCATTCGGCCCATTGAGTTGGCACCGACCCACTTAAGCCCTCACTTCCACCCTATTCCCCGTAACCCAATAACCCCTCCTAATCTTTTTGGTCACCAAGGGCAATTTATCATGGCCAATCCACCTAACCTGCACGTCTTTGGACTTTGGGAGGAAACCGGAGCACCCGGAGGAAACCCATGCAGACACGGGGGAGAACGTGCAGACTCCGCACAGTGACCCAGTGGGGATTTGAACCTGGGACTGTGAAGCCAAAGTGCTATCCACTTGTGCTACCCTGAGGGGACACTTCACAATGTCCAATTCACCTAACAAGCACGTCTTTCAGCACTAGTGGAAGGAAACACTGTCCCCATCCAACACTTCCAGGGAAGGCACAGTACAGGGTATGATGCAGTAAAGCTGCCACTCCACTTTCCACATCAAATACTTCCAGGACAGGTAGTGAGTGCATGGGGTTGGATACAGAGTAAAGCTCCGATTACACTCTGCTCTTTGGGGAGTTTCCGGATGAGTCTCTCATGCTCTCCGTGACCACAGTAAGATCTTACACCAGGTTAAATCCAACAGGTTTATTTGGTGTTGTAAGACTGCTTACTGTGCCCACCCCAATCCAACGCCGGCATTTCCACATCCCCCCTGGCTACCATCTCCGTGACCAGACTGTGACCCGGTTTGGTTGCTCCTCCGGCCCCCAGGGTTCTAATCCAGCCCCAGGCTCTGGGCCTTTACCATGTTGATGAAGGTGAGATATTTCCAGCGACCGCCGTAAGTGGCGGCTCCAAGGAGCCTCCCGCCGGAGCTGAGCAGCACATCCCGGTGTAGAGTGAAGAGATACCAGAGGAAGAGCGGCAGGTGGAGCAGGAGAGGCCGGCGGAGCAGCATGGAGGCCCAGGAAGAGCAGGTGCAGGAGTCTGTCCGGGACCGGGTGGAGATTTTCCGGGACTGGAGAGGGGGTCCGGGGTGAGGTTGTCCGGGGAGGTTCTCTGGTGTCCGGGCAGGGGGTTCGAGGGAGGGGGTGGGGGGGGGGGGGAGAAGAGAGGGGGGGGGGGGGGAGGAGAAGAGAGGGGGGGGGGGAGGAGAAGAGAGGGGGGGGGGGGAGGAGAAGAGAGGGGGGGGGGAGGAGAAGAGAGGGGGGGGGGGGGAGGAGAAGAGAGGGGGGGGGGGGGAGGAGAAGAGAGGGGGGGGGGGGAGGAGAAGAGAGGGGGGGGGGGGAGGAGAAGAGAGGGGGGGGGGGGGAGGAGAAGAGAGAGGGGGGGGGGAGGAGAAGAGAGGGGGGGGGGGAGGAGAAGAGAGGGGGGGGGGGGAGGAGAAGAGAGGGGGGGGGGGGGAGGAGAAGAGAGGGGGGGGGGGGGAGGAGAAGAGAGGGGGGGGGGGGAGGAGAAGAGAGGGGGGGGGGGGGAGGAGAAGAGAGGGGGGGGGGGGAGGAGAAGAGAGGGGGGGGGGGGGAGGAGAAGAGAGGGGGGGGGGGGAGGAGAAGAGAGGGGGGGGGGGGAGGAGAAGAGAGGGGGGGGGGGAGGAGAAGAGAGGGGGGGGGGGGAGGAGAAGAGAGGGGGGGGGGGGGAGGAGAAGAGAGGGGGGGGGGGGGAGGAGAAGAGAGGGGGGGGGGGGGAGGAGAAGAGAGGGGGGGGGGGGGAGGAGAAGAGAGGGGGGGGGGGAGGAGAAGAGAGGGGGGGGGGGGAGGAGAAGAGAGGGGGGGGGAGGAGAAGAGAGGGGGGGGGGGAGGAGAAGAGAGGGGGGGGGGAGGAGAAGAGAGGGGGGGGGGGAGAAGAGAGGAGGGGGGGGGGGGGGGAGAAGAGAGGGGGGGGGGAGAAGAGAGGGGGGGGGGGAGAAGAGAGGGGGGGGGGGAGAAGAGAGGGGGGGGGGGGGAGAAGAGAGGGGGGGGGGGGAGAAGAGAGGGGGGGGGGGAGAAGAGAGGGGGGGGGGGAGAAGAGAGGGGGGGGGGGGAGAAGAGAGGGGGGGGGGGGAGAAGAGAGGGGGGGGGGGGGAGAAGAGAGGGGGGGGGAGAAGAGAGGGGGGGGGGGGGGGAGAAGAGAGAGGGGGGGGGGGGGGGAGAAGAGAGGGGGGGGGGGGGGGAGAAGAGAGGGGGGGGGGGGGGGGGAGAGGGGGGGGGGGGAGAAGAGAGGGGGGGGGGGGGGGGGAGAAGAGAGGGGGGGGGGGGGGGGAGAAGAGAGGGGGGGGGGGGGGGGAGAAGAGAGGGGGGGGGGGGGGGGGGAGAAGAGAGGGGGGGGGGGGGGGAGAAGAGAGGGGGGGGGGGGGGGAGAAGAGAGGGGGGGGGGGGGGGAGAAGAGAGGGGGGGGGGGGGGGGAGAAGAGAGGGGGGGGGGGGGGAGAAGAGAGGGGGGGAGAAGAGAGGGGGGGGGGGGGGGGAGAAGAGAGGGGGGGGGGGGGGGGAGAAGAGAGGGGGGGGGGGGGGGGGGGAGAAGTGGGGGGGGGGGGGGGGAGAAGAGAGGGGGGGGGGGGGGGAGAAGAGGGGGGGGGGGGGGGAGAAGAGAGGGGGGGGGGGGGGGAGAAGAGAGGGGGGGGGGGGGGGAGAAGAGGAGGGGGGGGGGGGGGGAGAAGAGAGGGGGGGGGGGGGGAGAAGGAGGGGGGGGGGGGGGGGGAGAAGAGAGGGGGGGGGGGGGGGGGGGAGAAGAGAGGGGGGGGGGGGGGGGAGAAGAGAGGGGGGGGGGGGGGGAGAAGAGAGGGGGGGGGGGGGGGGGAGAAGAGAGGGGGGGGGGGGGGAGAAGAGAGGGGGGGAGAAGAGAGGGGGGGAGAAGAGAGGGGGGGAGAAGAGAGGGGGGGGGAGAAGAGAGGGGGGGGAGAAGAGAGGGGGGGGGGGGGGGAGAAGAGAGGGGGGGGGGGGAGAAGAGAGGGGGGGGGGGGGGAGAAGAGGGGGGGGGGGGGGGAGAAGAGGGGGGGGGGGGGGAGAAGAGGGGGGGGGGGGGGGAGAAGAGAGGGGGGGGGGGGGGGAGAAGAGAGGGGGGGGGGGGGAGAAGTGAGGGGGGGGGGGGGGAGAAGAGAGGGGGGGGGGGGGAGAAGAGAGGGGGGGGGGGGGGGAGAAGAGAGGGGGGGGGGGGGGGAGATGAGAGGGGGGGGGGGGGAGAAGAGAGGGGGGGGGGGGGGAGAAGAGAGGGGGGGGGGGGGGAGAAGAGAGGGGGGGGGGGGGGGGAGAAGAGAGGGGGGGGGGGGGGGAGAAGAGAGGGGGGGGGGGGGGAGAAGAGTGGGGGGGGGGGGGGGGGAGAAGAGAGGGGGGGGGGGGGGGAGAAGAGAGGGGGGGGGGGGGGGAGAAGAGGGGGGGGGGGGGAGAAGAGAGGGGGGGGGGGGGGGGGAGATGAGAGGGGGGGGGGGGGAGAAGAGAGGGGGGGGGGGGGGGAGAAGAGAGGGGGGGGGGGGGAGAAGAGAGGGGGGGGGGGGGGGTGAAGAGAGGGGGGGGGGGGGAGAAGAGGGGGGGGGGGGGGAGAAGAGAGGGGGGGGGGGGGAGAAGAGGGGGGGGGGGGGGAGGAAGAGAGGGGGGGGGGGGAGAAGAGGGGGGGGGGGGGGGAGAAGAGAGGGGGGGGGGGAGAAGAGAGGGGGGGGGGGGGGAGAAGAGAGGGGGGGGGGGGGAGAAGAGAGGGGGGGGGGGGGGAGAAGAGAGGGGGGGGGGGGAGAAGAGAGGGGGGGGGGGGGGAGAAGTGAGGGGGGGGGGGAGAAGAGGGGGGGGGGGGGAGAAGAGAGGGGGGGGGGGGAGAAGAGAGGGGGGGGGGGGGGAGAAGAGAGGGGGGGGGGGGGAGAAGAGAGGGGGGGGGGGGAGAAGAGAGGGGGGGGGGGGAGAAGGGGGGGGAGAAGAGGGGGGGGGGGAAGAGGGGGGGGGGAAGGGGGGGGGGGGAAGGGGGGGGGGAGAAGAGGGGGGGGGGGGAGAAGAGAGGGGAGAAGGGGGGGGAGAAGGGGGGGGGGGGGGAAGAGGGGGGGGGGGGGAAGGGGGGGGGGGGAGAAGAGAGGGGGGGGGGGGAGAAGAGAGGGGGGGGGAGGAGAGTGGGGGGGGGGGAGAAGAGGGGGGGGGGGGGAGAAGAGGGGGGGGGGGGGGGGGAGAAGTGGGGGGGGGGGGAGAAGAGGGGGGGGGGGGGAGAGAGGGGGGGGGGGTGAGAGAGGGGGGGGGGGGAGAAGAGAGGGGGGGGGGGAGAAGAGAGGGGGGGGGGGAGGAGAAGAGAGGGGGGGGGGTGAGAAGAGAGGGGGGGGAGAAGAGAGGGGGGGGGAGAGAGAGAGGGGGGGGGAGAGGGAGGGGGGGGGAGAAGAGAGGGGAGGGGGGGGAGGGGGGGAGAAGAGAGGGGAGGGGGGGGAGGGGGGGAGAAGAGAGGGGAGGGGGGGGGAGGAGGGGGAGAGGGGAGAGGGGGAGAGAGGGGGGGAGGGGGAGAGGGGAGGGGGGGGAGAGGGGGAGAGAGGGGGGGAGGGAGAGAGGGGGGGAGGGGGAGAGGGGAGGGGGGGGAGGGGGGGAGGGGGGGGAGGGGGAGAGGGGAGGGGGGGGGGGAGGGGGAGAGGGGGAGGGGGGGGGAGGGGGAGAGGGGGGAGGGGGGGAGGGGGAGAGAGGGGAGGGGGGGGGGAGGGGGAGAGAGGGGAGGGGGGGGGAGGGGGAGAGAGGGGGGGGGGGAGGGGGAGAGAGGGGAGGGGGGGGGAGGGGGAGAGAGGGGAGGGGGGGGGGGGGAGGGGGAGAGAGGAGGGGGGGGGGGGGAGGGGGAGAGAGGGGGGGGGGGAGGGGGAGAGAGGGGGGGGAGGGGGGGGAGGGAGGGGAGGGGAGGGGGGAGGGGGAGGGGAGGGGGGGAGGGGAGGGGGAGAGAGGGGAGGGGAGAGAGGGGAGGGGAGAGGGGAGGGGGAGAGAGGGGAGGGGAGGGGGGAGGGGGGAGAGGGAGGGGGAGAGGGGGGAGAGAGGGGAGGAGAGAGGGGAGGGGAGGGGGGGGGGCGGGAGTTCGGGTGGGGGGGGCGGCGGTGGTGGTCCGGGTCGGGGGGGGGGGGGGGGTGGTGGTGGTCGGGGAGAGGGCGGCGGTGGTCCGGGGTCTCTCGCTGTCTCTGGATTCCGGACTCCGCTCGGTGGGAGCTCCGATTATTTCCGCATGTGCGTTGCGTGGGGGGGGGGGGGGGGGGGGAGAATAGTGTCCGGTCACCCCCACCCGGGCATTGAGCGGAGGGGGACGTAGGCAGTGGAATGAAAGTGCCAACGCTCCCACCCGCCGCAAATCATGTCAATGGCACAGTCCACCCGGGTCCAGACTCAGTGGCCCGGATGTGACCATTTCACCCGGGAGATTCAAACTGACCAATGGACAGCGAAACCTCGCCCCTCCACCCTTGATTGACGTTAGACCAGGCCAGTTATTATTGTCTCATTTCCAATACTTGTTCAAACATCATAGAATATAAGACCATAAGACATAGGAGCAGAATTAGGCCACTCGGCCCATAGAGTTTGTACTAATTAATTCCCCCCCCCCCAATCTTATCCACCTTTCCTTCACCTTTCTCCTCTTTGCTTCCCCCTTCCCCTCCCCCACATCTACAGTTCATCCTCTGATGTTAGTTTCCCTGCTCTTTGACTTTTCACATCTTTTGTTCTCTCTGGGGACTGCCATTAGCACTCTTTCCCCATTGGTTTCTGTGGCCATTCCTCCGGTTTTCCCCTGGGTTTCTGTGGCTATGACTCATCTTTCATTCTCACTCCACAGTATAAATATTTCCCACTTTGTCTGTTAGCTTTGACAAAGAGTCATCGGACTTGAAACGTTAGCCCTTTTCTCTCCCTACAGATGCTGCCAGACCTGAGATTTTGCAGCATTTTCTCTTTCCAATCAAGGCTTGTGATATGTTTTCTCATCCCCATTCTCCTGCCTTTGCCCCATAACCCCTGATCCCCTTATCATAGATCAGAGAATTTACAGTACAGAAGGAGGCCATTCGACCCATCGAGTCTGCACCGGCTCTTGGAAAGAGCACTCTACCTAAGCCTAAAACCTCCACACTATCCCTGTAACCCAGTAACCCAACCTGAACATTTTGGACACTAAGGGAAAATTTAGCATGACCAATCCACCTGACCTGCGCATCTTTGGACTGTGGGAGGAAACTCATGTAGACACGGGGAGAAAGTTCAAATTCTGCACAGGACCGTGACCCAAGCCGAAAATCGAACCTGGGACTCTGGAGCTGTGACACAACTGTGCTAACCACTGTGCTACTGTGCCCCCCTTAGTAATGAAGAACCTATCTATCTCTGTCTTAAAGACACTCAGTGATTTGGCCTCCACAGCCTTCTGCAGCAAGAGTTTCACAGATTCATCATAGAATCATAGAATTTACAGTGCAGAAGGAGGCCATTTGGTCCATCGGGTCTGCACCAGCCCTTGGAGAGAGTACCCTACTTAAGCCCACACCTCCACCCCATCCCGTAACCTAGTAACCCCACCTAACCTATTGGACACTTAGAGGCAATTTAACATAGCACATCCACCTAACCTGCACATCTTTGGACTGGTGGGACCACCCTGTGGCTGAAGAAATTCCTCCTCATCTCAGTTTTAAAGGCTTGTCCCTTCAGTCTGAGGCTGTGCCCTCGGGTTCTAGTTTTTTCCTACTAGTGGAAAGATCCTTCCCACGTCCACTCTATCTAGGCTTCTCACTATCCTGTGAGTTTCAATAAGATCCCCCATATCCTTCGAAACTCCATTGAGTACAGACCCAGAGTCTTCAACCGCTCCTCATATGACAAGCTCCTCATTCCAGGGATCATGTCTCCGAACGGGTAGAGGGCATCCTGAAGGGGGAGGGCAAACAGGCAGAGGTCGTTGTACATATTGGTACTAACGACATAGGCAGGAAGGGGCATGAGGTCCTGCAGCAGGAGTTCAGGGAGCTAGGCAGAAAGTCAAAAGACAGGACCTCTAGGGTTGTAATCTCAGGATTACTCCCTGTGCCACGTGCCAGTGAGGCTAGAAATAGGAAGATAGAGCAGCTAAACACGTGGCTAAACAGCTGGTGTAGGAGGGAGGGTTTCCGTTATCTGGACCAGTGGGAGCTCTTCCGGGGCAGGTGTGAACCTATATAAGAAGGACGGGTTTGCATCTAAACTGGAGAGGCATAAATATCCTGGCCGTGAGGTTTGCTAGTGTCACATGGGAGGGTTTAAACTAGTATGGCAGGGGGGTGGGCACGGGAGCAATAGGTCAGAACGTGAGAGCATTGAGGGAGAACTAGGGAATAGGGACAGTGGGGCTCTGAGGCAGAGCAGACAGGGAGAAGTTGCTGAACACAGCGGGGTCTGGTGGCCTGAAGTGCATATGTTTTAATGGGAAGAAGTATTACAGGTAAGGCAGATGAACTTAGAGCTTGGATTAGTACTTGGAACTATGATGTTGTTGCCATTACAGAGACCTGGTTGAGGGAAAGGGCAGGATTGGCAGCTAAATGTTCCAGGATTTAGATGTTTCAGGCGGGATAGAGGGGGTTGTAAAAGGGGAGGCGGAGTTGCGCTACTGGTTCGGGAGAATATCACAGCTGTACTGCAGGAGGACACCTCAGAGGGCAGTGAGGCTATATGGGTAGAGATCAGGAATAAGAAGGGTGCAGTCACAATGTTGGGGGTTTACTACAGGCCTCCCAACAGCTAGCGGGAGATAGAGGAGCAGATAGGTAGACAGATTTTGGAAAAGAGTAAAAACAACAGGGTTGTGGTGATGGGAGACTTCAACTTTCCCAATATTGACTGGGACTCACTTAGTGCCAGGGGCTTAGACGGGGCGGAGTTTGTAAGGAGCATCCAGGAGGGCTTCTTAAAACAATATGTGGACAGTCCAACTAGGGAAGGGGCGGTACTGGACCTGGTATTGGGGAATGAGCCCGGCCAGGTGGTAGATGTTTCAGTAGGGGAGCATTTTGGGAACAGTGACCACAATGCAGTAAGTTTTAAAGTGCTGGTGGACAAGGATAAGAGTGGTCCGAGGATGAATGTGCTAAATTGGGGGAAGGCTAATTATAACAATATTAGGCGGGAACTGAAGAACATAGATTGGGGGCGGATGTTTGAGGGCAAATCAACATCTGGCATGTGGGAGGCTTTGAAGTGTCAGTTGAAAGGAATTCAGGACTGGCATGTTCCTGTGAGGAAGAAGGGTAAATACAGCAATTTTCGGGAACCTTGGATAACGAGAGATATTGTAGGCCTCGTCAAAAAGAAAAAGGAGGCATTTGTCAGGGCTAAAAGGCTGGGAACAGACGAAGCCCGTGTGGAATATAAGGAAAGTAGGAAGGAACTTAAGCAAGGCGTCAGGAGGGCAAGAAGGGGTCACGAAAAGTCATTGGCAAAGAGGGTTAAGGAAAATCCCAAGTCTTTTTACACGTACATAAAAAGCAAGACGGTAGCCAGGGAAAGGGTTGGCCCACTGAAGGATAGGCAAGGGAATTTATGTTGTGGAGCCATAGGAAATGGGCGAAGTACTAAATGAATACTTTGCATCAGTATTCACCAAAGAGAAGAAATTGGTAGATGTTGAGTCTGGAGAAGGGTGTGTAGATAGCCTGGGTCACATTGAGATCCAAAAAGACGAGGTGTTGGGTGTCTTAAAAAATATTAAGGTAGATAAGTCCCCAGGGCCTGATGGGATCTACCCCAGAATACTGAAGGAGGCTGGAGAGGAAATTGCTGAGGCCTTGACAGAAATCTTTGGATCCTCACTGTCTTCAGGTGATGTCCCGGAGGACTGGAGAATAGCCAATGTTGTTCCTCTGTTTAAGAAGGGTAGCAAGGATAATCTAGGGAACTACAGGCCGGTGAGCCTTACTTCAGTGGTAGGGAAATTACTGGAGAGAATTCTTCGAGACAGGATCTACTCCCATTTGGAAGCAAATGGACGTATTAGTGAGAGGCAGCATGGTTTTGTGAAGGGGAGGTCGTGTCTCATTAACTTGATAGAGTTTTTCGAGGAGTTCACTAAGATGATTAATGCAGGTAGGACAGTGGATGTTGTCTATATGGACTTCAGTAAGGCCTTTGACAAGGTCCCTCATGGTAGACTAGTACAAAAGGTGAAGTCACACGGGATCAGGGGTGAGCTGGCAAGGTGGATACAGAACTGGCTAGGTCATAGAAGGCAGAGAGTAGCAATGGAAGGATGCTTTTCTAATTGGAGGGCTGTGACCAGTAGTGTTCCACAGGGATCCGTGCTGGGACCTTTGCTGTTTGTAGTATATTATAAATGATTTGGAGGAAAATGTAACTGGTCTGATTAGTAAGTTTGCAGACGACACAAAGGTTGGTGGAATTGCGGATAGCGATGAGGGACTGTCAGAGGATACAGCAGGATTTAGATTGTTTGGAGACTTGGGCGGAGAGATGGCAGATGGAGTTTAATCCGGACAAAATGTGAGGTAATGCATTTTGGAAGGTCTATTGCAGGTAGGGAATATACAGTGAATGGTAGAACCCTCAAGAGTATTGGTCAAAGAGATCTAGGAGTACAGGTCCACAGGTCACTGAAAGGGGCAACACAGGTGGAGAAGGTAGTCAAGAAGGCATACGGCATGCTTGCCTTCATTGGCCGGGGCATTGAGTATAAGAATTGGCAAGTTATGTTGCAGCTGTATAGAACCTTAGTTAGGCCACACTTGGTGTTCAATTCTGGTCGCCACACTACCAGAAGGATGTGGAGGCTTTAGAGAGGGTGCAGAAGAGATTTACCAGAAAGTTGCCTGGTATGGAGGGCATTAGCTATGAGGAGCGGTTGAATGAACTCGGTTTGTTCTCACTGGAACGAAGGAGGTTGAGGGGCGACCTGATAGAGGTCTACAAAATTATGAGGGGCATAGACAGAGTGGATAGTCAGAGGCTTTTCCCCAGGGTAGAGGGGTCAATTACTAGGGGGCATAAGTTTAAGGTGAGAGGGGCATGGTTTAGAGTAGATGTATGAGGCAAGTTTTTTACGCAGAGGGTAGTGGGTGCCTGGAACTCGCTACCGGAGGAGGTGGTGGAAGCAGGGACGATAGTGCCATTTAAGGGGCATCTTGACAAATACATGAATAGAATGGGAATAGAGGGATACGGACCCAGGAAGTGTAGAAGATTGTAGTTTAGTCGGGCAGCATGGTCGGCACGGGCTTGGAGGGCCGAAGGACCTGTTCCTGTGCTGTACATTTCTTTGTTCTTTGTTCTATGTTCTTTGTTCATTCCTGTGAACCTCCTCTGGACCTTTTCCAAGGCCAGCACATCAATCCTTAGACACAGGGCCCAAAACTGCTCAAATACTCCAAATGGGGTCTGAGCAGAGCCTTATGGGCAGCACAGTAGCACAGTGGTTAGCACAGTTGCTTCAGAGCTCCAGGGTCCAAGGTTCGATTCCTGGCTTGGATCACTGTCTGTGTGGAGTCAGCATGTTCTCCCCGTGCCTGCATGGGTTTCCTCCGGGTGCTCCGGTTTCTTCCCACAGTCCAAAGATGGGCAGGTTAGGCGGATTGGTCATGCTACATTGCCCTTAGTGTCCAAAAAGGTTGGGTGGGGTTGCTGGGTTACCGGGATAGGGTAGTGGTGTTGGCTTGGGTGGGATGCTCTTTCCAAGGGCCAGTGCAGACTCGATGGGCTACATGGCCTCCTTCTGCACTGGAAATTCTCTGATTCTATTCAACCTCAGAAGTGCATTCCTGCTCTTGTATTCTAGCCCTCACAACATGAATGCTAACATTGCATTTGCCTTCCTAATTGCCTGGTGAACCTGCAAGTTAACCTTAAGAGAACCTTGAACTAGGACTCCTCAGTTCCTTTGTGCTTCTGATTTCCTAAGCCTTTTCCCAATTTGATAATAGTCTATGTCTCCATTCTTCCTATCAAAGTGCACTATCTCACACTTTTCCACATTGTATTCCATCTGCCACTTCTTCGCCCAATTATAGAATATGCAGTCATAGAAGATGGAATCATAGAATATACAATCGTAGAATATACAATCATAGAATATACAATCAAATAAATGGGAATATAGAATATGGCATCGTAGAATATAGAATCAAATAAATGGGAATATAGAATCACAGAATATAAAATCATAGAATATAGAGTCATAGAATTTTACAGCACAGAAGGAGGTGATTCAGCCCATCGTTTTTGCACTGGCCCCTGAAAGAGCCACATAGCTGGTCCCATTCCCCAGCCCTGTCTCCATAGACATGTGTAGAGTCATCTCAAGACTTTTCCTCATTTATTGATGTTAAATTAAAAGTTTTACAAACTTATGAAACTAAATGAATGCTTTGATGCAAAATCTAATGATGTGAACTTGAATAAACTTCACTTAGCCACAAGCAGCTGTTTCCACTGAGGGTGGAATGACCTCAAAATGACATTTGAACATTTTCTGGAGGAAGGGGATGGTGTTAGAACTTGTTAATGAACTCTTATTAATGAGCGCCAGGGACCCAGATTTAATTCTGGCCTCAGGTGACTGTTGGAGTTCACACGCTCTCCCCGTGTATGCGTGGGTTTCCTCCGGGTGGTCCGGTTTCCTCCCACAGTCGAAAGATAGGTGGATTGGCCATGCTAATTGACCCTTGGTGTCCAAAAGGTTAAGTGGGGTTACTGGATTACGGAGATAGGGTGGAGGTGTGGGCCAAGGTAAGGTGCAGACTTGAGGGGATTCTATGATTGTTTGTTGTTTCTCCTTCGAGGTGAAGAGGTTTAATATTAGGAGTGCTTGAGATGGTTCGGGTGGGTATGTGGGTGGTTGCCAATCGACACCATCCAAGACAAAGCTGTCTGCATTTTTGCTACCCCTTCCACAAACATTCACTCCCTCCACCACTACCGCACGGTGTGTACCATCTGGACGATGCACTGCTTGAACTCACCAGGAATCCTCTGGCAGCACCTTTCAAACCCACGACCACTACCATCTAAAAGGAGTGCAGCAGATACCTAGGAACCCCACCAATGGAAGTTCACAGACTGCATGGATTGGTTGGAGAAGCATTGGATACACTTAGGAGCATGCAGGTGGCAGAATGCATCATAGGCAGAAGATTTAGAGATGTGGTCACACCCAAGATGCAGGCAGATAGATGGGTGATGGCTAGATGGGGCATGCAGTCAGTGCAGGAATCCCATGTGGCAGGCTCCCTCTCTGGCAAATATACCATTTTGGATACGGTAGGGCCAGATGGCCTCCCAGGGGAAAACAACAACATCAGCCAAAGCGGTGGGATCACGGCTTGCTCTGTTGCTCAGGAGGGAGGGTCAAAGCGCAGAATAGACATGGTTAAAGGGGACACTATAGTCAGGGGCACAGAAAGGTGCTTCTGTGGACATGAAAGAGACACCAGGATGGTCTATTGCCTTCCTGGTGCCAGCTTCGAGGATGTCTCTGAACAGGCATGGGGCATTCTGAAGGGGGATGATGAACAGCCAAAGGTACACATTGGTACCAACAACATTGGCAGGAAGAGTGACAAGGTCCTACAGAGGGAGTTCAGGGAGACAGGTAGTAAGATAAAAAACAACACCTCTAAGATTTTAATCTCAGAATTACTCCATGTGCCACGTGTCAGTGAGGCTAGGAATAGGAAGATTGTGCAGCTAAGCACTTGGCTAAAGAGCTGGTGTAGGAGGGAGGGTTTGAGATATCTAGATCATTGGGATCTCTTCTGAGGCAAATGGACCTGTACAAGAAGTATGGATTTCACCTAAACTGCAAGAGCACCAATATCCTGGCCAGGAGGTTTGCTAGCATCACTCAGGAGGGTTTAAACTAGTGTGGCAGGGGGTGGGAACCAGAGCAATAGGTCAGCAGGCAAAGTAACTGATGAACTGCTAAAGAATAAGGCCAGTAAGACTAAGAGGAAGGACAGGCAGGGAGAGGTTGCTGAACACAGCGGGATTGGCGGTCTGAAGTGTATTTGTTTCAACGCAAGAAGTATAACAGGTAAGGCAGGTGAACTTAGAACTTGAATTAATACTTGGAACTATGATGTTCTTGCCATTACAGAGACTTGGTTGAGAGAGTGACAAGATCGGCAGCTAAACATTCCAGTATTTAGATGCTTCAGGTGAGATAGAGGGGGATGCAAAAGGGTTGGGGGAGTTGCACTACTGATTAAAGAGAATATCACAGCTGTATTGCAGGACACCTCAGAGGGCTCATGCAGCGATGCAATATGGGTAGAGCTCAGGAATAGGAAGGGTGCAAGTCACAATGTTGGGGTTTACTACAACCAGGGGGAGATGGAGAACAGATATTTAGACAGATTTTAAATAGATGTAAAAGCAACAGAGTTGTTGTGGTGGGTGATTTTAACCTCAATTTATCATAGAATTTACAGTGCAGAAGGAGGCCCTTCGGCCCATCGAGTCTGCACCGGCACTTGGAAAGAGCACCCTACCCAAGGTCAACACCTCCACCCTATCCCCATAACCCAGTAACCTCACCCAACACTAAGGGCAATCTTGGACACTAAGGGCAATTTATCATGGCCAATCCACCTAACCTGCACATCTTTGGACTGTGGGAGGAAACCGGAGCACCCGGAGGAAACCCACGCACACACGGGGAGGATGTGCAGACTCTGCACAGACAGTGACCCAAGCCAGAATCGAACCTGGGACCCTGGAGCTGTGAAGCAATTGTGCTATCCACAATGCTACCGTGCTGCCCCACCTTCATTGACTGGGACACACCTACTGCTAGAGGTTTGGATGGGGCAGAATTTGTAAGGAGCACCCAGGAGGTTTTCTTGAAACAATATATAGATAGTCCAACTAGGGAAGGGGCCTAGTATTAGGGAATGAGCCCAGCCAGGTGGTCGAAGTTTCAGTAGGATAGCATTTTGGGAGAGTAACCATAATTCTGTAAGTTTTAAGGTACTCGTGGATAAGGAGAAGAGTAGTCTTCGGTGCTAAATTGGGGAAAGGCTAATTACAACAATATTTGGCAGAAACTGAAGAATGTAGATTGGGGCGGGGGCTGTTTGAGGGTAAATCAACACCTTACATGTGGGTTTCTTTCAAATGTCAGTTTGAAATTTAGGACCGGCACGTTCCTGTGAAGATGAAGGATAAGTACGGTAAGTTTCGGGAATCGTGGATAACGAGGGATATTGTGAGCCTAGTCAAAAAGAAATAGGAAGAATTTGTAAGATCTAGAAGCTGAAAACAGCCCATGAAGAATATAAAGAAAGTAGGAAGGAACTTAAGCAAGGAATTAGGAGGGCTAAAAGTGGTCATGAAAAATCCTTGACAAACTGGATTAAGGAGAATCCCAAGGCATTTTATACGTATGTAAAGAGCAAGAGGGTAGCCAGGGAAAGAGTTGGGGGCCCACTGAAGGGCATGGGAGTGAATCTATGCAGGAGCCAGAGGAAATGGGCAAGGCACTAAATGAGTACTTTACATCAGTACATGAGTACTTTACATCACTGAAGAGAAGGACTTGGTGAATGATGAGTCTAGGGAAGGGTATGTAGATATTCTGGGTCATGTTGGTATCAAAAAGGTGTTGGGCATCTTAAAAAGCATTAAGCATACAAAGTTATCCAACGCGCACAAAACTACCCAGCAGGCTCAAAACTATTTAGCATGCTCAAAGCTATGCAGTGCACTCAAAGCTATCCAGCATGCTGAAAGCTATGCACAAAGCTGTGCAGCATGCTCAAAGAAATCCAGCATACTCAAAGCTATCCAGCATGCGCAAAGCAACCCAGCATGCTCAAAGCAATCCAGTTTGCACAAAGCTATCCAGCGTGCTCAAAGCTATCCAGAATGCTCAAAGCTATCCAGCGTGTTCAAAGTTATCCAGCATGCTCAAAGCAATCCAGCATGCTGAAAGCTATCCAGCATGCACAAAGCTATCCAGCATTCACAAAGCTATCCAGCATGCACAAAGCCTTCCAGCATGCTGAAAGCTATCCAACATGCACAAAGCTATCCAGCATTCACAAAGCTATCCAGCATGCACAAAGCCTTCCAGCATGCTCAAAGCTATGCAGCATGCTCAAAGCTATCCAGCATGCTCAAAGCAATCCAGCATGCTGAAAGCTATCCAGCATCCTGAAAGCTATCCAGCATGCACAAAGCTATCCAGCATGCACAAAGCCTTCCAGCATGCACAAAGCCTTCCAGCATGCTCAAAGCTATGCAGCATGCTCAAAGCTATCCAGCATGCACAAAGCTATCCAGCATGCACAAAGCCTTTCAGCATGCTGAAAGCTATGCAGCATGCTCAAAGCTATCCAGCATGCACAAAGCTATGCAGCATACACAAAGCTATGCAGCATGCACAAAGCTATCCAGCATGCACAAAGCTATGCAGCATACACAAAGCTATGCAGCATACACAAAGCTATGCAGCATGCTCAAAGCTATCCAGCATGCACAAAGCTATGCAGCATACACAAAGCTATGCAGCATGCACAAAGCTATGCAGCATACACAAAGCTATGCAGCATGCTCAAAGCTATCCAGCATGCACAAAGCTATCCAGCATGCACAAAGCCTTTCAGCATGCTGAAAGCTATGCAGCATACACAAAGCTATGCAGCATGCACAAAGCTATGCAGCATACACAAAGCTATGCAGCATGCACAAAGCTAGTCAGTGTGCTCAAATTTATCCAGCTTGAAAGTAAAGATTGCCATCCAGGGGTCAAAAGTGAACTTCATTAGGATGTGGAAGCCATTCACCAACTTGTTCCAAGATGTGTTCTTAACCAACAACCAGTCGAATAATTGGCGGGGGGAGACACCAACGAGCCACGGGTTGAAGAGGAAAAGGAGAAAGGCTGTAACTGGGAAAGGAATGAAGGCATGCAAAGAAAGTGAGAGACAAGGGACAAAGCTGCAGGAGACTGATCCGAGGGCAAGCTTAAGCCTAAATTAAACTATAAATAGACATCTGTAAATATGTGCTCAGCCTACACTGGAGATCATAACAGATGTATTCAATTCTGCCCCATGCTGCATAGATGTATGCCAATTAAAGGGGAGCACGGCCACAGCAGGAAGGAAGACATTTCCTGTAAATATATGTGCTGATTTCTGTTGGTCTTTTTTTATTTTCCTTTTTTGGTGTGGTTTTATAATATGTAACTTATGAATTGCGAAATTAGATATGTGAAAACCCAATAAAAACGTTTGAAAAACTGTGCTGTTGGGTGGAAAGGTAGAAGATAACATCACCCTGCCTGCTCAAACGCAGTGGTCTGAAGTGTATTTGTTTCAACACCAGAAGTATAGCGGGTAAGGCAGATGAAATTAGAGCACTTATTAGTTCTTGGAATTATGATGTTGTGGCTATCACAGAAACGTGGTTAAAGGAAGAGCAGGATTGGCAGTTGAACATTGGAGGATATAGATGCTTCGGGAGAGATGGGGGGGATGTAAAAGGGGTGGGGGAGCAGCATTACTGGTTAAGGAGAATATTGTCACCATACTGCGGAGGACACCTCGGAGGCAATCTGGGTAGAGCTCAGGAACAGGAAGGGGCAACCACAGTGTTGGGGGTTTATTGCAGGCACCCTAACTGCCAACGAGAGATAGAAAAGCAGATAGGTAGAGAGATTTTGGATAGATACAAAAGTAATAGGATTGTTGGGGCAGGGGATTTTAATTTCCCCAATATTGACTGGGACTCACTTAGTGCTAGGGGCTTGGATGAGGCAGAGTTTTTAAGGTGTATCCAGGGAGGCTTCTTGATGCAATATGTAGATAGTCCAAGAAGGGAAGGGGCAGTACTGTACCTGGTATTGGGGAATGAGTCTGGACAGGATTCAGTAGGGGAACATTTTGGGAGTAGTGACCACAATTCCATACGTTTTAGGGTACTTTGGACAGGGATGAGGGTAACCCTTGCATTAAGGTGCTAAACTGGGGAAAGGCAGCTTACGATAACATTAGACATGAATTGAAGAATTTGAATTGGGTGCGGCTGTTGGAGGGTAAATCAACATCGGACATGTGGGAGTCTTTTCAAGCGACAGTTGATTAGGATTCAGGAAAGTCACGTTCCTGAGAGAACGAAGGATAAGTATGGGAAGTTTAGGGAGCCTTGGATAACGAGGGATATTGTGAACCTCATCAGAAAGAAAAAGGAGGCTTTTGTAGGTCTAGAAGGGTGGGGACAGTGGAAACCCTTGAGGAGTATAAAGAAAGTGGAAAGGTACTTAAGTGGGAAATTAAGAGGGCTAGGAGGGGGTCACGAAAAGTCCTTGGCAAGTAGGATTAAGGTGAATCCCAAAGCTTTTTATTCATATGTAAAACGCAAGAGGGTGGCCGGGGAAAGGACTGGACCACTTAAGTACAGTGGGGGGAATCTATGTGTTGAGCCAGAGGAAATAGACGAGGTACTAAATGAGTACTTTGCATCAGTGTTCAGCAAGGAAAGGGACTTTGTGGAAG
This sequence comes from Scyliorhinus torazame, assembly GCF_047496885.1. Lineage (NCBI taxonomy): Eukaryota > Metazoa > Chordata > Chondrichthyes > Carcharhiniformes > Scyliorhinidae > Scyliorhinus > Scyliorhinus torazame. Next base: position 94,791 of record NW_027308267.1, read on the forward strand.
ATGATTCTTGGGTAAGGTGTGTGGACCGTCTGGGTCATGTTGATATTTGGGGCTGGATTCTCCGATTGTGAGGCTATGTCCTCACGCCAAATGGGCACAGTGGCATTTTACACCCGAAGATTCGGCACAAAATGGCCACCGATCCTCCATGTAGCTGGGGGCTAGCATGCTGGCAGCGTGGCGTCTGCCACTCGCGGACCCGACCTGTGAAATAGTGCCACCCCTTTGGCCTCTGACCAACCCCAATAGTGCCCCCAGCCCATGATAAAGTCTCCCCTGCCCCTGGATCGGCCCTCCCTAGACTGTGGTGGCACTGGACTGCGTCCGCAGCCGCCATGTCGAGTTCCCGACGGGTGAGACCATGAGAGACCCATGCCATCGGGAACTTGGCCAGCCGGGGGTGGAGCATTGTGGGTGGGGGGGGGGGGTGGATTTCGAGCAATGCCCTGAGGCCGTTGGTACGGCGAACAAGTACTCCGCTATGGATGAGGTGGAGCATCGCAAAAGTGGCGCCGTCCCTGATTTGGTGGAGAACTTGGATTCTCCGGCCGATCGCCGAACACGATTTCGGCATTGGTGACCGGAGAATCCCACCCTGGGTCTTTTTCAAGACATTAAGGTCGATAAGACTCCTGAGCAGGATGGGATTTACCCAAGAATACTGAGGGAAGCAAGGGAGCTTAACTGATATCTTTGTATCCTCAGGTAAGATCCCAGAGGACTGGAGAATAGCTAATGTGGTACTGCTGTTTCAGAAAGGTAGCAGGGATAATCCAGGAAACTAAAGGCCGGTGAGCCTCACGTCAGTCGTAGATAATTCTCTGGAACAGAATTTATCACCGTTTGGAAACAAATGGACTCATCAGCGATAGACAGCATGGTTTTGTGAAGGGGAGGTCATGCCTCACTAACTTGATTGAGTTTTTTGAGAAGGTGACAAAGATGACTGATGAGGGGACGGTGGTGGATGTTGTTTATATGGACTTCAGTAAAGCCTTTGACAAGATGCCACATGGCAGACTGGGATCAGAGGTGAGGTGTTAAGATGGATACAGACCTGGCTCGGTCACAGAAGGCAGTAGCAGTAGAATGGTATTTTTCTGAATGGAATGTGACTAGTGGTGCTCCACAGGGATCTGTGCTGGGGCCTCTGTTGTTTGTAGGATACATAAACGATTTGGAGGAAAATGTAGTTGGCCTGATTAGTAAATTCATGGATCGCACCAAGATTGGCAGATAGTGTTGAAGACTGTCAGAGGATACAGCAGGACATTGATAGGTTGGAGACTTGGGCATAAATGGAAAATGGAGTTTAATCCAGACAAATGTGAGGTAATGTATTTTGGTAGGTCTAACATAGAGGGAAAATATACCGTAAATGACAAAACACCATATAGAAAATCAGAGATCTGGGCGTACAGGTCCATAGATCTTTGAAAGTGGCAACATAAGTGGACAAGGTAGTGAGGAATCCAGGTCCTTATTTCTCATCATACTGGGCCTTCAGCTCAAGGCTCTCATTCAGGCCTCTATCATTCTGGAGAGACACTTTATTTCACATCAAACTTTGCTTTCAGTTTGTGGTTTGGATTCAGGCCCCTCCAGTCGCAATGAACAGTACTAGACTAGTACAAAAGGTGAAGTCACACGGGATCAGGGGTGAACTGGCAAGGTGGATACAGAACTGGCTAGGCCATAGAAGGCAGAGGGTAGCAATGGAGGGATGCTTTTCTAATTGGAGGGCTGTGACCAGTGGTGTTCCACAGGGATCAGTGTTGGGACCTTTGCTGTTTGTAGTATATATAAATGATTTGGAGGAAAATGTAACTGGTCTGATTAGTAAGTTTGCAGACGACACAAAGGTTGGTGGAATTGCGGATAGCGATGAGGACTGTCTGAGGATACAGCAGGATTTAGATTGTCTGGAGACTTGGGCGGAGAGATGGCAGATGGAGTTTAATCCGGACAAATGTGAGGTAATGCATTTTGGAAGGTCTAATGCAGTTAGGGAATATACAGTGAATGGTAGAACCCTCAAGAGTATTGAAAGTCAAAGAGATCTAGGAGTACAGGTCCACAGGTCATTGAAAGGGGCAACACAGGTGGAGAAGGTAGTCAAGAAGGCATACGGCATGCTTGCCTTCATTGGCCGGGGCATTGAGTATAAGAATTGGCAAGTCATGTTGCAGCTGTATAGAACCTTAGTTAGGCCACACTTGGAGTATAGTGTTCAATTCTGGTCGCCACACTACCAGAAGGATGTGGAGGCTTTAGAGAGGGTGCAGAAGAGATTTACCAGAATGTTGCCTGGTATGGAGGGCATAAGCTATGAGGAGCGATTGAATAAACTCGGTTTGTTCTCACTGGAACGAAGGAGGTTGAGGGGCGACCTGATAGAGGTATACAAAATTATGAGGGGCATAGACAGAGTGGATAGTCAGAGGCTTTTCCCCAGGGTAGAGGGGTCAATTACTAGGGGGCATAGGTTTAAGGTGAGAGGGGCAAGGTTTAGAGTAGATGTACGAGGCAAGTTTTTTACGCAGAGGGTAGTGGGTGCCTGGAACTCGCTACCGGAGGAGGTAGTGGAAGCAGGGACGATAGGGACATTTAAGGGGCATCTTGACAAATATATGAATAGGATGGGAATAGAAGGATACGGACCCAGGAAGTGTAGAAGATTGTAGTTTAGTCGGGCAGTATGGTCGGCACGGGCTTGGAGGGCCGAAGGGCCTGTTCCTGTGCTGTACATTTCTTTGTTCTTTGTTCTTTGTACTCAGAAACTTGCTGGAGAGAGAGTCAGCCCCCACAGTGTCCTTCTGGGGAGAATTAGCTGGATCTGTTTGGAGAGAGTTAGTCAGATCTCTTCATCGGGCTGCCAAAATCAAAACTGAAACCAGACTCTGATGACACCCTGCTCCGCAATGAGCTATGGTGCTCTGCAACATTGGACAACATCTGACTCTTGCTCACCGTTCACCTGGGTGTTCCCTTGTAACATTGTGTACAAGTGTTTAATGTGAAAACATAGATACAGATTTGTGCCCTAGCCCCTATCACTAAACTATGTCCTGCACTTGTGCCAACCTAACTGGTGTCTAACTTTCTAGCCGACCATGCTGCCCGTCTAAACTAAAATCTTCTACACTTCTTGGGTCCGTATCTCTCTATTCCCATCGTATTCATGTATTTGTCAAGATGCCACTTAAACATCACTTTCATCCCTGCTTCCACCACCTCCTCCGGCAGCAGATTCCAGGCACCCACTACCCTCTGTGTAAAAAACTTGCGTCGTACATCTCCTCTAAACCTTATCGCTCGAACTTTAAACCTATGCCCCCTAGTAATTGACCCCTCAACCCTGGGAAAAAGTCTCTGACTATCCACTCTGTCTATGCCCCTCATAATTTTGTAGACCTCTATCAGGTCGCCCCATCAACCTCCTTCATTCCAGTGAGAACAAACCAAGTTTATTCAACCTCTCCTCATAGCTAATGCCCTCCATACCAGGCAACATCCTGGTAAATATCTTCTGCACCCTCTCTAAAGCCTCCAATCCTTCTGGTAGTGTGGCGACCAGAATTGAACACTATACTCCAAGTGTGGCCTAACTAAGGTTCTATACAGCTGCAACATGACTTGCCAATTTTTATACTCAGTGCCCCGACCAATGAAGGCAAGCATGTCGTATGCCTTCTTGACTACCTTCTCCACCTGTGTTGCCTCTTTCAGTGACCTGTGGACTTGTATACCTAGATCTCTCTGACTGTCAATACTCTTGAGGGTTCTACCATTCACTGTATATTCCCTATCTGTATTATACCTTCCAAAATGCATTACCTCACATTTGTCCGGATTAAACTCCATCTCTCCGCACAAGTCTCCAAAGATCTAAATCCTCTGACAGTCCTCATCGCTATCCGCAATTCCACCAACCTTTGTGTCGTCCGCAAATTTACTAATCAGACCAGTTACATTTTCCTCCAAATCATTTATATATACTACAAACAGCAAAGGTCTCAGCACTGAACCCTGTGGAACACCAATAGTCACAGCCCTCCAATCAGAAAAGCATCCTTCCATTGCTACTCTCTGCTTTCTATGACCTAGCCAGTTCTGTATCCATCTTGCCAGCTCACCTCTGATCCCGTGTGACTTCACCTTTTGTCCCAGTCTGCCATGAGGGACATTGTCAAAGGCCTTACTGAAGTCCACATGGACAACATCCACTGCCCTACCTGCATCGATCATCTTTGTGACCTCGAAAAACTCTATCAAGTTAGTGAGACACGACCTCCCCTTCACAAAACAGTGCTGCCTCTCGCTAATACGTCCACTTGCTTCCAAATGGGAGTAGATCCTGTCACGAAGAATTCTCTCCAGTAATTTCTCTACCACTGACGTAAGGCTCACCAGCCTGTAGTTCCCTGGATTATCCTTCCTACCCTTCTTAAACAAAGGAACAACATTGGCTATTCTCCAGTCCTCCGGGACATCACCTGAAGACAGTGAGGATCCAAAGATTGCTGTCAAGACCTCAGCAATTTCGTCTCTAGCCTCCTGCAGTATTCTGGGGTAGATCCCATCAGGCCCTGGGGACTTATCCACCTTAATATTTTTCAAGACACCCAACACCTCGTCTTTTTGGATCTCAATGTGACCCAGGCTATCTACACACCCTTCTCCAGACTCAACATCCACCAATTCCCAATTCCTTCTCTTTGGTGAATACTGATGCAAAGTATTCATTTAGTACCTCGCCTATTTCCTCTGGCTCAACACATAGATTCTCTTGCCTGTCCTTTAGTGGGCCAACACTTTCCCTGGCTACCCTCTTGCTTTTTATGTACGTGTAAAAAGCCTTGGGACTTTCCTTCACCCTCTTTGCCAATGACTTTTCTTGACCCATTTTAGCCCTCCTGACTCCTTGCTTAAGTTCCTTCCGACTTTCCTCATATTCCACACAGGCTTTGGCTGTTCCCAGCCTTCTAGCCCTAACAAATGCCTCCTTTTTCTTTTTGAAGAGGCCTACAATATCGCTCGTTTTCCAAGGTTCCCGAAATTTGCCATATTTATCCTTCTTCCTCACAGGAACATGCCGGTCCTGAATTCCTTTCAAATGACATTTGAAAGCCTCCCACATGTCAGATGTTGATTTACCCTCAAACATGCGCCCCCAATCTGGGTTCTTCAGTTCCCGCCTAATGTTATAATTAGCCTTCCCCCAATTTAGCACATGTCAACCTGCTCATGGCCATGGAGCACAGTGAGTGGACCATCTGTGCCTGGGACTGTGCCACATTGCTCATTGACTGTATCACCAACTTCTGGGTCTGTGCCACATTGGCCAGTAAGATGTCATACAACACCAGGTTAAAGTCCAACAGGTTTGTTTCAAACACCAGCTTTCGGAGCGTTGATCCTTCCTCAGGTGAATGAAGAGGGATGTTCCAGAAACATAGATATGGACAAATTCAAAGATGCAAGACACTGCTTAGAATATGAGCATTTGCAGTTAATTAAGTGTTTACATATCCAGAGAGAGGGGTAATCCCAGGTTAAAGAGGTGTGAATTGTCTCAAGCCAGGACAGTTGGTAGGATTTTGCAAGCCCAGGCCAGATGGTGGGGGGTGAATGTAATGCGACATGAATCCCAGGTCCCGGTTGAGGCCCACTCATGTGTGCGGAACTTGGCAATGAGTTTCTGCTCGGCGATTCTGCGTTGTCGCGCGTCCTGAAGGCCGCCTTGGAGAAAGCTTACCCGGAGATCAGAGGCTGAATGCCCTTGACTGCTGAAGTGCTCCCCCACTGGAAGGGAACATTCCTGCCTGGTGATTGTCGCGCGATGTCCATTCATTCGTTGTCGCAGCGTCTGCATGGTCTCGCCAATGTACCACGCTTCGGGACACCCTTTCCTGCAGCGTATGAGGTAGACAACGTTGGCTGAGCCGCACGAGTATGTACCGCGTACCTGGTGGGTGGTGTTCTCACGTGTAATGGTGGTATCCATGTCGATGGCAAGATGTTCATCTTCATCGATGACGTGTTGAAGGCTGCGAAGAAGATGTCGTAGTTTCTCCGCTCCGGGAAAGTACTGGACGACGAAGGGTACTCTGTCGGTTGTGTCCTGTGTTTGTCTTCTGAGGAGGTTGGTGCGGTTTTTTGCTGTGGCGCGTTGGAACTGTCGATCGATGAGTCGAGCGCCATATCCCATTCGTACGAGGGCATCTTTCAGTGTCTGTAGATGTCTGTTACGCTCCTCCTCGTCTGAGCAGATCCTGTGTATACGGAGGGCTTGTCCATAGGGGATGGCTTCTTTAATGTGTTTAGGGTGGAAGCTGGAGAAGTGGAGCATCGTGAGGTTATCCGTGGGCTTGCGGGAAAGCAAAGTGCTGACGTGACCGTCCTTGATGGAGATGAGTGTGTCCAAGAACGCAACTGATTTTGAAGAGTAGTCCATGGTGAGTCTTATGGTGGGATGGAACTTATTGATTTCATCGTGTGGTCGTTTCAGTGATTCTTCGCCGTGGGTCCAAAGGAAAAAAATGTCATCGATGTATCTGGTGTACAACGTCGGTTGAAGGTCATGTGCGGTGAGGAGGTCTTGTTCAAACTTGTGCATGAAGGTGTTGGCATATTGAGGTGTGAATCTGATCCCCATGGCTGTTCCGTGCGTCTAGATGAAGAACTTGTTGTCGAAGGTGAAGACGTTGTGATCCAGAATGAAGCGGATGAGTTGCAGAATTGCATCTGGAGGTTGAACCAGAACAGCAGGCCGAGAGATCTGCGGTGCGGCAACCGAAGAGGAAAGAGTCCATTTGGACCCCTCTGGATGGCTGCTGCCCGAGACTCGACATGTATGCTCAGGCCGTCAGGAATCGCGTCAATGCCAGATTCATCAGTCGCATTCACAAGACAGCCTCGAACGGCACCCAAGCACAACGCAACGCCATCCGCGCTCTCAAGACCAACCGCAGCATCGTCATCAAACCAGCAGACAAAGGAGGGGCCACCGTCATACTGAACAGAACGGACTACTGCAAAGAAATGTACCGACAACTCAACAACCAGGAACACTACAGACAGTTACCCGCAGAACCGACCAAGGAATACATCTGCCAACTCAACAGACTGATTAAGACCTTGGATCCAGACCTTCAGAGCACCCTACGTGCTCCCATCCCACGTAATCTCCGCTTTGGAGAGCTCTACTGCCTCCCGAAAATACACAAGGCCAACACACCAGGCCGTCCTATCGTTTCAGGCAATGGGACCCTGTGTGAGAACCTCTCCGGCAACATCGAGGGCATCTTGAAACCCATCGACAAGGTACGCCCAGCTTCTGTCGTGACACAACGGACTTCCTACAGAAACTCAGCACCCATGGACCAGTTAAACCAGGAACATTGCTCGTCACAATGGACATCTCAGCACTCTACACCAGCATCTCCCATGACGACGGCATTGCTGCAACAGCCTCAGTACTCAACACCGACAACTGCCAATCTCCAGACGCAATTCTGCAACTCATCCGCTTCATTCTGGATCACAACGTCTTCACTTTCGACAACAAGTTCTTTATCCAGACGCACAGAACAGCCATGGGGACCAAATTCGCACCTCAATATGCCAACATCTTCATGCACAAGTTTGAACAAGACCTCCTCACCGCACAGGACTTTCAACCGACGTTGTACACCAGATACATCGATGACATTTTTTTCTTTTGGACCCACGGCGAAGAATCACTGAAACGACTACATGATGACATCAATAAGGTCCATCCCACCATCATACTCACCATGGACTACTCTCCAAAATCAGTTGCATTCTTGGACACACTCATCTCCATCAAGGACGGTCACCTCAGCACTTTGCTTTACCGCAAGCCCACGGATAACCTCACGATGCTCCACTTCTCCAGCTTCCACCCTAACCAATTAAAAAAGCCATCCCCTATGGACAAGCCCTCCGTATACACAGGATCTGCTCAGACGAGGAGGAGCGTAACAGACATCTACAGACACTGAAAGATGCCCTCGTATGAATGGGATATGGCGCTCGACTAAACGATCGACAGTTCCAACCCACCACAGCAAAACACCGCACCAACCTCCTCAGAAGACAAACATGGGACACAACCGACAGAGTACCCTTCGTCGTCTAGTACTTTCCCGGAGCGGAGAAACTAAGACATCTTCTTTGCCGCCTTCAACACGTCATCGATGAAGATGAACATCTTGCCAAGGTCATCCCCACACCCCCACTACTTGCCTTCAAACAACCGCGCAACCTCAAACAAACCATTGTTTGCAGCAAACTACCCAGCCTTCAGAACAGCGACCATGACACCACACAACCCTGCCATAGCAATCTTTGTAAGACGTGCCAGATCATCGACATGGATACCGCCATTACACGTGAGAACACCACCCACCAGGTACGCGGTACATATTCGTGCGGCTCGGCCAACGTTGTCTACCTCATACGCTGCAGGAAAGGATGTTCCGAAGCGTGGTACATTGGTGAGACTATGCAGACGCTGCGACAACGAATGAATGGACATCGCGCAACAATCACCAGGCAGGAATGTTCCCTTCCAGTTGGGGAACACTTCAGCAGTCAAGGGCATTCAGCCTCTGATCTCCGGGTAAGCGTTCTCCAAGGCGGCCTTCAGGACGCACGATAACGCAGAATCGCCAAGCAGAAACTCATTGCCAAGTTCCACACACATGAGTGCGGCCTCAACCTGGACCTGGGATTCATGTCGCATTACATTCACCCCCACCATCTAGCCTGGGCTTGCGAAATCCTACCAAGTGTCCTGGCTTGAGACAATTCACACCTCTTTAACCTGGGGTTACCCCTATCTCTGGATATGTAAACACTTAATTAACTGCAAAAGCTCACATTCTAAGCATTGTCTTGCATCTTTCAATTTGTCTATCTATATATTTCTGGAACATACCTCTTCATTCACCTAAGGAAGGAGCAGTGCTCCGAAAGCTAGTGTTTGAAACAAACCTGTTGGACCTTAACCTGGTGTTGTAAGACTTCTTACTGTGCTCACCCCAGTCCAACGCCGGCATCTCCACAACATTGGCTAGTGACTGCCATCTCCCTCTGGGACTGGACCACCTCCCCCTATGACTGTGCCATGTCGGCAAGCACTTGGGCAATGCCGGTGATGTTCTCAGACATGGCCTGCTGTGACTGGGCCACACTCAGGAGTGCCGCTGCTCTAGCACATGGCTGCCTGTGAGAGGGCAGCCCTGGACTGGGCCTCAGCTATTGCCTGCACAGAATGCCCAGGCCTTGGACATGCTGATCCATAGCCAAAACCCTCACCCCAAAGCCTCTACTTCGGACGCCACCTGTGCGGTGTTGGCATGGCCGACACCAATTCCTGCTCCTGCATGCAGTTGGACTCCTCCACCTGCACCTACAGGTGCTGCATGCTCGCCGATAACCCCTCACATAGTCCCTGGCTTTGTGACGGCATCTCCACAATCAATGGGACTGTCCGATCCAGAAGCCCAAAACCCTGGATAGCAGCTAGTCCTGGGGTCGGCCGGCCTTCTGACCATCCACCGCCTCGGGAGTTCCTACCGCCACCCACTGTACTGGAAGATATGTGTGGTGCACACCAGATGGTGTCCCAGGAGCCTCTTCACTAAAGTGCCCAACTGAGGTGAGTGTCTCTGGGATGGTGGAGGGTGTTGGACACAGATGTGACGGGAAATCACTGTCATCATTAGATTCGAGTTCTGGGGTGACCTGGATCTCGGGTTGATGGCACCCGTCCATGTTGACGTAGGTGTCGATGCTTGGCATCTGGGGCTCTGGATGTAGCTGGGGGCGGGGAAGAGTAGGGGTGGTGGGTGAAGCACAAGTGCGGGTGTGGTGTGGGGGTGCTGTGAGCGCGGTGTCGGGGTGATGGTGGTGTGAGGGTGTTGTGGGGTGAGGGTGGTGTGGGGTAAGGGTGATGTGGGGTTAAGGGTAGGGTGAGGGTAGTGTGGGATTGGTGTTGGGGGGCGATGACACACGTGTCGCAGGGAACTGCAACACAACAGGGTCTCACTTCCTCGCTGATCTCCACCCCAGTGACAGCCTTTTCCTGGGACCCACAAACCACGTTCAGTGCCATTTGCTCTGCTGCAGTGAGGGGCCACAGGTCCGCCAGTTCCCCCTCCAGTCTTTTTCCATACCCGTCCTTCTCCAGGGGTGGGAGGGAACAGAAAACGCACAGTGTTAGACAATCCAACGACACATGCAGCCCAGGGGGTGGGTAGCTGTTGGCTTCAATGGCCAAGGCAGCCGGCCATGGCGGCCGTTATGGGTTAATATGGGGTCATGTGGTGCAGTGTGGAGGATTAGGATGCCCACCAGGTAGAGGGGGTAGGGATACAGGTGTGTGGGACAGGTGTTGGTGCCAGTGGCACACTTCTGCCTACTCACCCTGGCCACCCTGAGGAGGCCGTGCAGTTGTTTCTGGCATAGCTGGCCCATCTGACTAGTTTTGCTTGTGCTGCTGATGGCCTCTGTCACCTGCACTGAAGCACGGCAAATGGCAGCAGCTTGCAGCCTCCTTTCCTGGCCAGGAAGTCTTCTCCTCTATGGTGTCGAGCAACGTCTCAAGTTCAGCGTCCGTGAACCTTCTTGTCACTCTCCTTACTGCCATCTTGTTGGCTGCGATGGTGAGTGTGGGAGTGGAGTGTGCATATGCAGCTGCAACTTGTCAGCCTCCTGAGTGTCAATCACGAATCCACTGATTCCGACCCAATTTCCCATTAGAATTAATTGTGTTCCACGTGGCGGCAGTGCTAGCCCCTTGACTGTCGGTCCAGGTGTGGCGCCAGTTTTGCTGTTGTAGAACTCTGCGAATCCTGCCCCGACGTCAACACTTAGTCTCAGGAAGGGAGAATCCATCAATGGTCTTTTCCCTCAATGGTCATGTACCTTGCTGGGCTATGTCCCTTCTCCCTAACTATGGTAACCACCCACTTGTGGGGAGTAGACTTTCCCATTGGGCCCTTCTGACACCTGAAACCATTTTTAATCTTCCTACAGTGAAAGTTTTTACTGAGGACGATCACCTCCCCGACATTGTATTCGGTTCGCTCACTTTCACCGCCCACACAGCACAATCCAAGGTTAATCCCTCAGCAAATGCTGATTGCATGTTAGACTAATGAGCTACAGGTCATTTATGATCTGCCTGTTGCTGGATCTATGGCAGTGTAATAATTCCCATTATTATGGCAGTGTATGTGGAGTGGACAAATCAAATCTGGCAGCTCTAATGACGGTGCTGTTGCTCGGAGTTATTTAAGACTGGTGAATGCGACCTCACACTCCTCCATCCATTCTGTCTTTTGTAACCTCTCATTAGATTTACAATGGGCTGATTGCTGCTGTGATATTGAGAGTCCACAAATAATTTCTCAAATGTTTGAAGCTATTGCAAATCTCGTTATACTTGCAGTCACCTGTAAAGCAAGCACAAAGGTTCCATTCTGCTTGGGGGAAAATGGGTTCATTTATTTGAACAAATCTGACAATTCAGAAACTTAAAATTTTGTAATTCCCAATTATGGTAAAACATCAAATGTCTCCAACTGTTAACAGACAAGAATTAATTCTCTACCCGTTTGAAAAGGGGTAGAGTAAATGTTTTCAAATGGGTGTCATTATATCAGAACCCTTCTTTTATTTTACTCCAACAAGAAACACGGTCAGGTACCCATTTTTATTTAACAATCTCTCCTTCTAAACATTTTTTTTCCAGTATCCAATCTCAATGTTCCTTTTTCATTTTGCCAGTTGAGTCAGGAATAACTCTTTGAACTTGACAAGTGTTATGAGCCAGGGTTTAGAGAACCCCAAAGAGTGGCATGGAGTTCACCTGACCCACACCATTTAATGGATTGTGGTATGCGGAGCACACGGCCCACTCGACAGGTGTGGTACAGCAGAAATGGAAAAGTATTTTTTAAAGCAAAACAATGTTTATTCTGTGAACTCAAGATAAGCTTTTTAAAACATACAGTGAACATTTTAGCAACCATTAATTCAAATACAACCCCCAAAGAATACAACACTAAGTAATCCTTTATAACTTCCCAAACAACATCCAGAAGCATGGTAGCATAGTGGTGAGCACAATTGCTTCGCAGCTCCAGGGTCCCAGGTTCGATTCCCTGCTGGGTCACTGTCTGTGCGGAGTCTGCACGTTCTCCTCGTGTGTGCGTGGGTTTCCTCCGGGTGCTCCGGTTTCCTCCCACAGTCCAAAGATATGCAGGTTAGGTGGATTGGCCAAGCTAAATTGCCCTTAGTCCAAAAGTGCCTTTAGTGTTGGGTGGGGTTACTGGGTTATGGGGATAGGGTGGGGGTGTGGGCTGGGTAGGGTGCTCTTTGTAAGGGCCGGTGAAGACTTGTTGGGCCGAATGGCCTCCTTCTGCACTGTAAATTCTATAAGAAGACAAAAGTAACACCTTTTGACAGAAGCACATTAGGTTTACATTCACTACTGAGAACATTTATAATTCTGAATTCACCAAATGATCAAGTGATAGTTTTTTCATGGCAGAAAGATCAACCGTTGACCTGCTCTGTCTGGCTTCAGCTCTAACACTGAAAATGAAACTAAAACACACCCTGCAGCAAACAACCTAAAACAAAAGTAAAAAGCTGACAGACAGCCCAGCTCCACCCACACTCTGGCATCACTGATAAACACCCATTTCTTAAAGGTACATTTCTTAAACACCCATTTCTTAGAGGTACTCTCACATGACACCTCCCCCAAGAAAAGAAAATAAACCATCAACTTCAAGATGGTTTCATTTTTCACCTTTTCACTGTCCTTTAAGAAATGCAAACAGTAAATATACTTTTTCATTTCAAAAAACAACACACGCAAACAGGTATAATAATATAGTCCATTTTTTTTCATTCCTCCAACTGAAATCCTTCTCAATTGACAATCTCATTGAACAAGAAGCTCTCTGCACGATCCGTCCATTTCTCTATGCTTCGGCATTTCTTTTTAAAGTCAGATACTTTAGTTCAATCTGATCACAGAGTCCCTTGTAATTCTCCAACACATGAGCATTGGTTATCACAGCTTTCAGGCAGTCAAATGCCTGTTGAAAGTCCGCTGTCCACTGAAATTTTCGACATTTCTTCAGCGAGTCCATCAGTCTTGAGGGTATCGGAAACTCCTCAATAACTGTTTGATGCTCGATCAGTAACTCCAGAAGCGAGATTGGAGACAATTGAAGTCTTTACTACACTAGATGTTTCTCCCACAGAAGGCAGCTGCTGGGGAGACACGGGCTCCTATACTCCACCTTACTGGGCGAAACCAGTAGGCAGGCTTAACCAATGAAAACAGTACCTCCTACACCAATGGTCTTACAGCATTACAGGGTACCGCAGTACCTCTAATATCGACTACCACATTCACCCCCTGCTAAAAAACGAGTCCGGCGGGGGGGGGGGGGGCGGGGGGGGGTGGTCGGCCTCGCATTACACAGTGGTAGAGGTTAAGGTTATGGAGGTATCCGGTGTACATCAGTACAGTGGGTTTGCCTCGTTACATCGCAACTATTTACAACATTTATTTACAGTTCGGAATGAAGCAATTAGTCGTCCTCTGCGATCGCCGTAGCTTTGGTGGTGATGCAGATGCCGGTTCGGGCATCTGTGGCTCTGGGAGCATGGCTTCGGCTTCTTCGGCAGCTTCATCACTCCTAGACGGGACCAGTGGGAGGACCGATCCACCTGGGAAGGGAGCGGCTATGGGGTGCACCGGTGGGAGCGAGGGTGGGATTGGTGGTGGGGGTGTGTGTGGATCCAGCGGGCACCAGGTCCCGTAGGGAGACCGTATCCTGTCGGCCATCGGGGTACGCCACGTAGGCGTACTGAGGGTTAGCGTGGAGGAGATGGACCCTCTCGACCAATGGGTCCAACTTGTGCACCCGCACGTGTTTTCGGAGCAGAATGGGTCCAGGAGCTGCCAGCCAGGTTGGGAGCGAAGTCCCGGAGGAGGACTTCCTAGGGAAGACACGGAGACCTTTGTGAGGTGTTTGGTTGGTCGTGGTACACAGCAGTGACCGGATGGAGTGGAGGGCATCCGGGAGGACCTCCTGCTAGTGGGAGTCTGGGAGATTCCTGGACCGTGAGGCCAGTAGGACGGTCCTCCAGACCGTTCCGTTCTCCCTCTTTACCTGTCCGTTTCCCCGGAGGTTGTAACTGGTCGTCCTGCTCGAGGCAATGCCCTTGCTGAGCAGGAATTGACACAGTTCGTCGCTCATAAAGGCGGACCCCCTATCGCTGTGTATGTAGGCGGGGAAACCGAACAGCATAAAGATACTGTGGAGCGCTTTTATGACGGTGGCTACGATCATGTCGGGGCAGGGAATGGCGAATGGGAACCGGGAGTACTCGTCAATCACGTTCAGGAAGTGCGTGTTGTGGTCGGTGGAGGGGAGGGGCCCTTTGAAGTCCATACTGAGGCGTTCAAAGGGACAGGAAGCCTTGATCAGGTGCGCTTTCTCTGGCCTGTAGAAGTGCGGCTTGCACTCCGCGCAGATTTGAAGTTCCTGGTGGCTGTCCTGACCTCCTCGATGGTGTAGGGCAGGTTGCGGGTTTTAATGAAACGGGATAGAGCATCAGGAGGCTCGTTTAGCTTCCCGGGACGATATAAGATCTCATAGTTGTGGGTGGACAGTACGATCCTCCACCGTGCGTTCTTGTCGTTCTTTGTGCTGTGCATTATCGAACATGAAGGCCACCGACCGTTGGTCAGTGAGGAGAGTGAATCTCCTGCCGGCCAGGTAATGCCTCCAATGCCGCACAGCTTCTACTATGGCCTGGACCTCCTTTTCAACTGAGGAATGGCGGATTTCTGAAGCGTGGAGGGTGCGTGAGAAGAAGGCCACGAGTCTGCCCGCTTGGTTGAGGGTGACCGCCAGAGCTACGTCGGACACGTCGCTCTTGACTTGGAAGGGGAGGGTCTCATCAATGGCATGCATCGTGGCCTTTGCGATGTCCGCTTTGATGCGGCTGAAGGCCTCTGACGACAGGGGGAAAACCATGGATTGGGCGGGCCTTGTCCGCATAGTTGGGGACCCACTGGGCATAATAAGAGAAAAATCCCAGGCAGCGTTTCAGGGCCTTGGAGCAGTGAGGAAGGGGGAACTCCATGAGGGTGCGCATGCGTTCAGGGTGTGGGCCTATAACTCCATCATGCACTACGAACCCGGGATGGCTAGACGGTCGGTGCTGAACACACAGGTTATCCTTGTGTTATAACCTGCCTACTTACCACTGGCTGGGGACTAATGACAATCCCACAATCCTGTGGGAGTATGAGATTCCCCAATGAGGGGGGCGGAGAAAGCATTAGTAAACTTCTAGTATAAATAAAGCTGGCCAGTTTAGGAACCAGCAGGAAGGAGTGTGCAGCAAGGGAACTTGCTGCTGCTGTTATATATATATGTTATTGTAAATAAATGTTATTACTTTGTATCCTTAAAACTCGTGCTGGATTCTTCGTGGCCCTCACAAAACTGGCGACGAAGGTTAAAGTGAATAGCTGTCTACACTGCTGAAGCCACCTCCCTGGATTTTTGTTGGATACAGGTTGGAAGTTGTTTTCTATTACACCATGCCTCTGTACGGACGTTTGGATGTTTTTGATGCTGCGCTGGAAAGCTGGAACCAGTACACACACACGGATGCGTTACTATTTCCGGGCAAACAATATCACCGAAAACGAGCGCCAGGTGGTCATATTGCTCACCGCCTGCGGCCCGCATACGTTTGGGGTGATTAGGAGCCTTACGTACCCAGCTGCTGCCGGACACCAAAACGTTTGATGAACTTGTGAATATAGTGGGGCAACATTTTAACCCAACCCCGTCCACGATAGTCCAGCGTTACCGGGTTAATACCGCTGATTTTCTATCCAGGCTACGCAGGATTGCGGAGTACTGTGACTATGGTGGACCTTGTCAGAAATGATACGCGACCATTTGGTTTGCGGTATTAACAATGCGGCCACCCAGAGAAAGTTGTTAGCTGAGCCAACATTGACTTTTCAACAGGCCATTCAAATAGTATTGTCCCGAGAGAGCGCAGAACGAGGAGTGCAGGACCAACAGGGAATGGAAGTGCATGCCTTGGGGCGCAACCCCTTCTGTCCGAAAACGTCCCCCCGCACTCCTGCAGTACCTTGGGTGAGGCAATGTCTGGACCGACGCCAGTGGCCGTCGGAGATTCATCCCCGAAGGGAGCCTTCTCCAGAACCAATGGATGAGGAACCATGTCCGTGTCAGACTTGTAGGCGCCGACCCCGTCGCAGACGGCGGTCCTGGGGGCGCCAGAGGCGCCGTCGTTCTGAACGAAACTGGGACCAGCCCAGGGGCCATAACTGGAACCAGCCCAGGGGCCGTACCTTCCATGTGGATGAACCTGCGGCGACTACTCCTGAGGACGTGGAGACGGAGGACGACTGCCTGCAGTTGCATTGTGTGGCAGCTCCCCATGTGGCCCCCAATAAGGTGACAGTATGGGTCAATGGCCACCCGCTTGAGATGGAGTTGGATACTGGCGCAGCGGTCTCCGTGATCGCCCCGAAGACATTCGACCGCATCAAGAAGGGTATACAGACCCTTACATTAACCGACTCACAGGCCAGGTTGGCCACCTACACGGGGGAACCACTGGACATTGCAGGAACTACAATGACCCCCTGTTGTTTATGGACGCCAGGAGGGGCGTTTCCCACTTATCGTGGTGCACGGCCATGGGCCCAGCCTGTTGGGTCGGGACTGGTTGCGCCATTTGCGGTTGCAATGGCAGCACATCCTCCAAACAGTTTCTGAAGGGTTGACTGAGGTGCTAGGACGATACCCAGATGTATTCCAGCCTGGTTTGGGGAAAATAAAAGGGGCCGTAGCCCGTATCCAAGTCGAACCAGGAGCCACGCCGCGCTATTTCCGGGCGCGCCCGGTGCCTTACGCCTTGCTCGAGAAGGTAGAAGGAGAGCTCACTCGTTTGGAGAGTTTGGGTATTATCAGGCCCGTCCGTTTTGCTGACTGGGCAGCACCAATTGTACCTGTAATGAAGCCAGATGCCACAGTTCGCTTGTGTGGCGACTATAAACTTACGGTGAATACGGCGTCCCGACTCAACCGATATCCAATGCCTCGCATAGAGGATCCTACGCGAAGCTTGCAGGTGGACTCTCGTTCACAAAATTAGATATGAGTCACGCCTACCTGCAGTTGGAGCTGGACCCTGCCTCCCGACCATATGTAACGATTAATACACACCGGGGCCTGTATGAATATACACGGTTGCCCTTTGGAGTATCCTCTGCCTGCGCAATTTTTCAACATGTTATGGAGGGCATTTTGAGAGGTTTATCATGTGTTGCTGTCTACTTAGATGACGTGTTGATTACAGGGATGTCGGAGCAGGAACATTTGGAAAATCTGGAGGCTGTCCTGAGACGCCTTTCGGAGGCTGGAGTCCGTTTACGTCGCACAAAGTGCGTATTTCAGGCAAAGGAAGTAGTCTACCTAGGTTATCGGGTGGACCGCGAAGGTTTGCACCCCGTCGCAGAGAAGGTGCGTGCAATTCAACAGGCCCCCGCACCGACTGACACTTCGCATCTTCGTTCTTTTCTCGGTCTCGTAAACTATTAGGGGAAGTTCCTCCCCAACCTGGCAACTACGCTGGCCCCTTTGCACCTTCTGCTAAAGAAACATCACACCTGGGTTTGTGGTCAGCCACAAGAAACCGCTTTCCGGCGGGTAAAGCAACAATTGTCGTCGTCTGGGTTACTAACCCACTATGATCCTGGAAAGCCTTTGCTCGTCACATGTGATGCATCCCCGTATGGTATTGGGGCCGTCCTGTCCCACAAGATGGAGAACGGGGCTTATCGACCGATAGCTTTCGCCTCCCGCACTTTGACTGCAGCGGAGAAAAAGTACGCGCAGATCGAGAAGGAGGGCCTGGCAGTGGTTTTTGCGGTGAAACGCTTCCACCAGTACGTGTATGGCCGCCATTTCACTATCATGACTGATCATAAGCCTCTGCTGGGACTTTTCAGAGAGGATAAGCCAATACCGCCCATTGCTTCCGCACGGATCCAGCGCTGGGCTTTGTTGCTCACTGCATACGAGTATTCTCTGGAGCACAAACCAGGTACGCAGATAGCAAATGCCGACGCACTGAGCCGATTGCCTTTATCGACCAGCCCCATGTCGACCCCCACGACCGATGAGATGGTTGCAACCCTAAATTTTATGGACACCTTGCCTGTCACGGCATCATAGATCCGTGAGTAGACCCAGATGGAGCCAGTCCTGTCAAAGGTTCGGCACATAGTCCTGTATGGTGGGCAGCACAGACAGCTCCCAGGCGAGTTGCGGGCATTTTCCTCCAAGCTGTCCAAGAATTCAGCGTGGAAGACGGCATCCTCTTGTGGGGGACGCGTGTGATTGTCCCAGAAAAAGGCCAGGAGCTGATACTAACAGACTTGCACAATGGGCATCCAGGTGTGACCAAAATGAAAATGTTGGCCCGGAGTTATGTCTGGTGGCCAGGCCTCGACACCGACATTGAGAAGGTGGCCCAAAACTGCTCCATTTGCCAGGAGCATCAGAAGCTTCCACCGGCCGCGCCCCTACATCACTGGGAATGGTCAGGGCAGCCTTGGGCACGCTTGCATGCAGATTTTGCAGGCCCTTTTCAAGGATCCATGTTCCTTCTATTAATTGACGCCCAGTCTAAATGGCTAGACGTGCATAAGATGCAGGGGACAACGTCCTGCGCAACAATTGAAAAGATGCGTTTGTCGTTTAGTATGCATGGCCTCCCCGAGGTGCTGGTCACGGATAACAGCACTCCATTCACGAGTGAGGAGTTTGCGAGGTTCACGAAGATGAACGGCATACGCCATATCCACACTGCCCCTTACCACCCGGCTTCAAATGGGTTGGCAGAGCGCGCAGTGCAGACATTCAAAAGTGGTCTAAAGAAGCAGTCTTCCGGATTAATGGACACGAGACTGGCTCGCTTTTTGTTTACGTATAGGACCACCCCCCATGCGGTGACTGGGGTAGCTCCCGCAGAACTCCTAATGGGCCGGAGACTTCGCACACGCCTTAGTATGGTTTTCCCGGACATTGGCGCAAAAGTACGCCGCACACAAGAACGGCAGGGACAGGGATTCTCTCGGCATCGG
This sequence comes from Scyliorhinus torazame, assembly GCF_047496885.1. Taxonomy (NCBI): domain Eukaryota; kingdom Metazoa; phylum Chordata; class Chondrichthyes; order Carcharhiniformes; family Scyliorhinidae; genus Scyliorhinus; species Scyliorhinus torazame. Next base: position 114,052 of record NW_027308267.1, read on the forward strand.
CCGATTCGGCACTTTGCGCCCGGTGACCCAGTGTTCGTTCGGAATTTTGCTGGTGGTGTCCAGTGGGTTCCTGGTGTAATCTTTCGCCAAACGGGCTCTAGATCTTACCAGGTGCAAGCCCAGGGTCGTCTCCAGCGCAAACATGTAGACCACGTTCGGTCCAGAAGACTATCCCCTCAAAAGATTCCCCGCCCCGGAGCTCATTTCTACAGCCGCAGAGACCAGAGACAAGGGAAGGTAGTCCTCACAATCTTCCACTGGTGCCTCACTCGAAGCCTGAGCAGGTCGTTACAGAACCGAATGGAGATAGAGACGCTGACATGACGGAGGCAGCAGACTCTGACTCCGAGATGGAGACACAGGATGCATCAGAGGGGGAATCCTCGGGTCCACGGGCCGTGGATGTACAACTGTTACGCCGTTCATCACGGAAGCGCCGGTCTCCGTCTCGTTACACGCCGCCTGATCCAGCGCCGCGTGCAAATGGTGTCCGGCCTGCGGCAAAACGAGTCCGACGTCCTCCTTCGCCAGGGTCTTCGGTGGATTCCTTGGACTTTGGGGGGGAGGGATGTTATAACCTGCCTACTTACCATTGGCTGGGGACTAATGACAATCCCACAATCCTGTGGGAGTATGAGATTCCCCAATGAGGGGGGCGGAGAAACCATTAGTAAACTCCTAGTATAAATAAAGCTGGCCAGTTTAGGAACCAGCAGGAAGGAGTGTGCAGCAAGGGAAGTTGCTGCTGCTGTTATATATATATGTTATTGTAAATAAATGTTATTACTTTGTAGCCTTAAAACTCGTGCTGGATTCTTCGTGGCCCTCACAAAACCTTGTTATATGTCTAGGATTTTTGTGGTATGGAGGAATTTTCGGAGGTTGGTGTCGTGGTCCTGCTGGTCGTGGCCGCAGATGGTGACATTATCGAGGTACGGAAACGTGGCCCGAGAGCCGCCCATCTGCTTTGAAAGCAGTGTATTTGCGGTCGCTAGGGTGGATGGGGAGCTGGTGGTAGGCAGACTTTAGATCCACCGTGGAAAAGACCTTGTATTGTGCAATCCTGTTGACCAGATCGGATATGCGGGGGAGAGGGTACGCGTCAAGCTGCATATACCTGTTGATGGTCTGGCTATAATCGATGACCATCCTATGCTTCTCCCCGGTCTTTACAACCACTACTTGAGCTCTCCAGGGACTGTTGCTAACCTCAATGACACCTTCCCTCAGTAATCGCTGGACCTCTGACCTAATAAATGTCCGGTCCTGGGCACTGTACCATCTGCTCCTGGTGGCGACTGGTTTGCAATCCGGGGTGAGGTTCGCAAACAGGGAAGGCGGATCGACCTTGAGGGTCGCGAGGCTGCAGACAATGAGGGGGGGTATAGGGCCGCCGAATTTAAAGGATAAGGTTTAGAGGTTGCATTGAAAATCTAACCCGAGGAGTGTGGCAGCGCAGAGGTGGGGAAGGACTTAGAGCCGGTAATTTTTAAACTCCCTTCCCTGGACCGTGAGATTCGCTATGCAGAACCTCTTGATCTCCACTGAATGAGACCCGGAGGCCAGGGAGATTTTTTGGTTAACTGGGTGAATGGGGAGAGAACAGCGCCTTACCGTGTTGGGGTGTATGAAGCTCTCCGTGCTCCCAGAGTCGATCAGACAGGATGTTTCATGCCCATTGATGAGCACGGTCGTCGTTGCAGTCGAGAGTGTTCGGGCCGAGACTGGTCCAGGATCACCAAGGCTAGTCATGGCCAAAGTTGGATGTACTCCTCGGGCAGTGTGTGGTCATCCGAGTCGGGGTCCTGAGAGTCCAGCCAAGATGGCGGCGCCCACTGGTCGCACATGGCTGGGGGTGCACAAGATGGCGGCGCCCATCCATCACACGTGGTGTCCGAGAGACAAGATGGTGGCGCCCGGAGGCCACAGGTGGCCCTGAAGGAGGAAGATGGCGGCGCCCGCTGACCGCATGTGGCCCGTGGAGAGGGTTGTGGTGGTGGTCCTGATTAGCCTACGGAGACCGCAGCGACCGCCCGGGCCTGGAATACTGCCACAAAGTGGCCCTTTCTGCCGCATCCTTTGCAGAGGGATGAGCGGGCCGGATAGCGCTGTCAGGAGTGCTTGGCTTGCCCGCAAAAATAGCAGCGGGGCTCACCGGGGTTGCCTGGCAGTCTCGCAGCACAAGCTTGTGGGTGGATGGGGGAATGCATCGTAGTAGGTCGGGGGGGGGGGGGGGGGGGGGGTCCCACGCTGCCCAAGGGGCTGCCGAGTGGTCGGGGATGTAAGTGCGGGCGTTTCGGGGGGCCATATCCAGGGAGATAGCAAGGGCGCGTGCCTCCTTGAGGCCTAGTGTCTCTGTCTCCAGCAATCGCTGGCGGATTTTGGAGGACAGCATACCTGCAACAAATGCGTCCCGGATCAAAAGGTCTGTGTGGTCGCTGGCCGAAACCTGCGGGCAGTTGCAGTTCCTCCCCAACATCAGGAGCGCATGGTAGAACTCCTCCAGCGATTCCCCAGGGATTTGTCGCCTCGTCGCTAGTAGATGTCAGGCGTAGACCTGGTTTACAGGGCGAATATAGTGTCCTTTCAGCAGATTCCTTGCGTCCTCACGATTTTTCGGGAGCGGGAGAGAGAGAGGGAGCTGGAGCGCAGCGAGTGCAGCTTGGGATTCAGGTAGGTGTTTAAACTTGCCCCCAGGTTCCAGCGGCCTTCATTTTCGGGAGCGGGAGAGAGAGAGGGAGCCGGAGCGCAGCGAATGCAGCTTGGGATTCAGGTAAGTGTTTAAACTTGACCCCAGGTTCCAGCGGCCTTCATTTCTGGGAGCGGGAGAGAGAGAGGGAGCCGGAGCACAGTGAGTGCAGCTTGGGATTCAGGTAGGTGTTTAAACTTGCCCCCAGGTTCCAGCGGCCTTCATTTTCGGGAGCGGGAGAGAGAGAGGGAGCCGGAGCACAGCGAATGCAGCTCGGGATTCAGGTAGGTGTTTAAACTTGCCCCCAGGTTCCAGCAGCCTTCATTTTTGGGAGCGGGAGAGAGAGAGGGAGTCGGAACGCAGCGAATGCAGCTTGGGATTCAGGTAGGTGTTTAAACTTGCCCCCAGGTTCCAGCGGCCTTCATTTCCGGGAGCGGGAGAGAGAGGGAGCCGGAGTGCAGCGAGTGCAGCTTGGGATTCAGGTCGGTGTTTAAACTTGCCCCAGGTTCCAGCGGCCTTCATTTCCGGGAGCGGGAGAGAGAGAGAGGGAGCCGGAGCGCAGCGAGTGCAGCTTGGGATTCAGGTAGGTGTTTAAACTTGCCCCCAGGTTCCACTTGTTGTGTCTCCCACTCTTCCACTTCCTCTAACCTAAGGGGGTGGGTGAATATCAGGTAAGCTCTCTCTTTTCTTTTTCTTTTATCCGCAAGTTATAACTTCAGATTTTCGGCGGGAACAGTGGCCAGGGATCTGTCAGGAAGGTAAGTAGCTGGGAGAAATTTAAGTCTTCGTGGGTTGGTAAGTATTGTGATTGGTAAGTAAAATCCTTATTCCTTTCACTTATTCATTATTTGATATTATATTTGTCATCAGTTAAGGTAAAGTGTAAAAATGGCAGGAGATCCCAGACCCGTGTTATGCTCCTCGTGCTCAATGTGGGAGTTCAGGGACGCGGCCGATGCCCCTGACTCTTTCATGTGCGGGAAGTGTGTCCAGCTGCAGCTGCTGTTAGACTGCATGACGGCTCTGGAACTGCGGATGGACTCACTTTGGAGCATCCGCAATGCTGAGGAGGTCGTGGATAGCACGTTCAGTGAGTTGGTCATACCGCAGATTAGGGTTGGTGAGGGAGATAGGGAATGGGTGACCAAAAGGCAGAGAAAGAGCAGGAAGGCAGTCCAGGTGTCCCCTGCGGTCATCTCCCTCCAAAACAGGTATACCATTTTGAATACTGTTGGGGGAGATGACTCACCAGGGGAAGGCAGTAGTAGCCAGGCTCATGGCACCGTGGCTGGCTCTGCTGCACAGAAGGGCGGGAAAAAGACTGGCAGGGCTATAGTCATAGGGAATTCAATCGTAAGGGGAGTAGACAGGCGTTTCTGTGGTCGAAAACGAGACTCACGAATGGTATGATGCCTCCCGGGTGCACGGGTCAGGGATGTCTCAGATCGGCTACAGGACATACTGAAGGGGGAGGGTGAACAGCCAGTTGGCGTGGTGCATATAGACACCAACGATATAGGTAAAAACGGGATGAGGTCCTACAATCAGAATTTAGGGAGTTAGGAGATAAGTTAAAAAGTAGGACCTCAAAGGTAGTAATCTCAGGATTGCTACCAGTGCCACGAGACAGTCAGAGTAGAAATTCAAGAATAGTCAGAATGAATACGTGGCTTGAGAGATGGTGCTGGAGGGAGGGGTTCAGATTTTTGGGACATTGGAACCGGTTCTGGGGGCGGTGGGACCATTACAAATCGGATGGTCTACACCTGGGCAGGACTGGAACCAATGTCCTAGGGGGTGCATTTGCTAACACTGTTGGGGAGGTTTTAAACTAATGTGGCAGGGGGGTGGGAACCAGATTAGGAAGTTAGAGGTCAGTAAAGAGGCAGCAACTAAAGCCAGTAAGGTACTAGATAATAAACTCAATGTGACTAAGGGGAAGAGTAGATAGGGAAGAGATGATGAACGCAAAGGGACAGGTGGTCTGAGGTGCATTTGTTTCAATGCGAGAAGTGTAGCAGGTAAGGCAGATGAATTTAGGGCTTGGATTAGTACCTGGGAATATGATGTTATTGGTATTACGGAGACTTGGTTGAGGGAAGGGCAAGACTGGCAACTAAATATCCCAGGGTATAGAAGCTTCAGGAGGGATAGAGAGGGAGGTAAAAGGGGTGGAGGAGTTGCATTACTGGTCAGATCACAGCTCTGATTAAGGAGGGCACGATGGAGGTTTCGAGCACTGAGGCAATATGGGTAGAGCTAAGAAATAGGAAGGGTGCAGTAACATTGTTGGGACTTTACTACAGGCCTCCCAAAAGCGAGCGTGAAGTAGAGGTACAAATATGTAGACAGATTATAGAAAAATGTAGGAGCAATAGGGTGGGCGTGATGGGAGATTTTAACTTCCCCAACATTGAATGGGACTCATGTAGTGTTGGAGGCGTAGATGGAGCAGAATTTGTAAGGAGCATCCAGGAGAGATTTTTAGAGCAGTATGTAAATAGTCCAACTCGGGAAGGGGCCATACTGGACCTGATATTGGGGAATGATCCTGGCCAGGTGGTTAAAGTTTCAGTCGGTGATTACTTTGGGAATAGCGATCACAATTCCGTAAGTTTTAGAATACTCATGGACAAAGACGAGAGTGGGCCTAAAGAAAGAGTGCTAAATTGGGGAAAGGCCAAGTATAACAAAATTCAGCAGGAGCTAGGGAATGTGGATTGGGAGCAGCTCTTTAAGGGTAAATCCACATTTGAAATGTGGGAGTCTTTTAAGGAAAGGTTGATTAGAGTGCAGGACAGACATGTCCCTGTGCAAATGAAGGATAGAAATGGCAAGATTAGGGAACCATTGATGACGGGTGGAATTGTGAGACTAGCTAAGATGAAAAAGGAAGCATACATAAGATCTAGGCGACTTAAATCTGATGAAGCTTTGGAGGAATATCGGGAAAGTAGGACAAATCTCAAACGTGCAATAAAGATGGCTAAAAGGGGTTATAGAATTATCATAGAATTTACAGTGCAGAAGGAGACCATTCGGCCCGTCGAGTCTGCACCGGCTCTTGGAAAGAGCACCCTACCCAAGGTCAACACCTCCACCCTATCCCCATAACCCAGTAACCCCACCCAACACTAAGGGCAATTTTGGACACTAAGGGCAATTTATCATGGCCAATCCACCTAACCTGCACATCTTTGGGCTGTGGGAGGAAACCGGAGCACCCGGAGGAAACCCACGCACACACGGGGAGGATGTGCAGACTCCACACAGACAGTGACCCAAGCCGGAATCGAACCTGGGACCCTGGAGCTGTGAAGCAATTGTGCTATCCACAATGCTACCGTGCTGCCCTGAAGTATCATGAAGTATCTTTGGCTAACAGGGTTAAGGAAAATCCCAAAGCCTTTTATTCATATATAAGGAGCAAGAGGGTAACTAGAGAAAGGATTCAGTAAGGCGTTTGATAAAGTTTCCCATGGCAGGTTGATGGAAAAAGTGAAGTCGTATGGGGTTTAGGGTGTACTAGCTAGATGGATAAAGAACTGGCTGGGCAACAGAGAGTAGTGGTGGAAGGGAGTGTCTCAAAATGGAGAAAGGTGACTAGTGGTGTTCCACAGGGGTCCGTGCTCGGACCACTGTTGTTTGTGATATACATAAATGATCTGGACGAAGGTATAGGTGGTTTGATTAGCAGGTTTGCAGATGATACTAAGATTGGTGGAGTTGCAGATAGCGAGGAGGACTGTCAGAGAATACAGCAAAATATAAATAGATTGGAGAGTTGGGCAGAGAAATGGCAGATGGAGTTCAATACAGGCAAATGCGAGGTGATGCATTTTGGAAGATCTAATTCAAGAGCGGACTATACGGTCAATGGAAGAGTCCTGGGGAAAATTGATGTACAGAGTGATCTGGGAGTTCAGGTCCATTGTACCCTGAAGGTGGCAACGCAGGTCGATAGAAGGCATACAGCATGCTTGCCTTCATCGGACGGGGTTTTGAGTACAAGAGTCGGCAGGTCATGTTACAGTTGTATAGGACTTTGGTTAGGCCACATTTGGAATACTGCGTGCAGTTCTGGTCGCCACATTACCAGAAGGATGTGGATGCTTTAGAGAGGTTCACCAGGATGTTGCCTGATATGGAGGGTGCTAGCTATGAAGAAAGGCTGAGTAGATTAGGATTGTTTTCGTTGGAAAGATGGAGGTTGAGGGGGGGACCTGATTGAGGTCTACAAAATTATCAGAGGTATGGGCAGGGTGGATAGCAACAAGCTTTTTCCAAGAGTGGGGGTGTCAATTACAAGGGGTCACGATTTCAAGGTGAGAGGGGGAAAGTTTAAGGGAGATGTGCGTGGAAAGTTTTTTACGCAGAGGGTGCTGGGTGCCTGGAACGCTTTGCCAGCGGAGGTGGTAGAGGCGAGCACAATAGCATCATTTAAGATGCATCTAGACAGATATATGAACGGGCGGGGAACAGAGGGAAGTAGATCCTTGGCAAATAGGTGACAGGTCTAGATAAAGGATCTGGATCGGCGCAGGCTGGGAGGGCCGAAGGACCTGTTCCTGTGCTGTAATTTTCTTTGTTCTTTGTTATTTTGTTCAAAATCGTCCGCGTCCTCGATGAGAGTGTAGATCTCTGGGCTCACCCCCGAGTGCAGAACTTGCATTTTCTGGTCCTCCGTGAATGTAATTGTGGCAGTTTTGAGATATCCATTGAAACACGCCAGCCAATGCTTGAAGGTTGCCGCTGAGTTTGCCGCATGGGGGCTGAGTTGCATGCACTCCGGCTTTAGTCGGAGCTCCATTCTTTAAAATGTAGTGTAATAAATTGATGCTCGATCAATAACTTCAGAAGTGAGATTGAAGAAAATTGAATGTTTTATTGCACGAGATGTTTCCCCCAGCAGCGCAGGTACAAAAGGCAGCTGCTGGGGAGACACAGGCTCTTATATTCCGCCTTACTGGGCGGAACCAGCAGGCAGGCTGAACCAATGAAAACCGGACCTCCTACACCAATGGTCTTACAGCATTACAGGATACCTTAATACCTCTAATACAGACTACCACACTGTTGTCTTCACATCCCGTGTGACCATTCGACCCTGTCCATTTGTATGGCCAAGGAAAGTGACTTGGACTTTACCAAATTCACTTTTGGCTAGGTTTATCACCAAACCCGCCTCCTGAAGTCGATCGAATAACTCCATCAGATGTTTTAAATGTTCTTTCTATGTCTGGCTGAAAATTACCAGATCGTCGATGGGTACCGCGCAATTGGGTAATCCTGAAACAAATTTGTTAGTTAACCGTTGAAATGTGGCTGGGGCCTTTTCATGCCAAATGGCATAACTTTGAATTGGTACCATCTGGAGTCACAAAAGCTGAAATCTCCTTCGCCCATTCGGATAAAGGTACCTGCCAGTAACCTTTAAGTAAATCCAGTTTGGAAATAAAAGCTGATTGTCGCACTTTCTCAATGCAATCCTCCAAACGTGGGATAGGATAATAGTCCATTCTTGTAACAGCATTAACCTTTCTATAGTCCACACACAGCCATTGGTTACCATCTGGTTTCGGTACCATCACTATGGGTGAGCTCCATTGGTTGCAACCCACTTCAATTATGCCATTTTTAAGCATACTCTCAATCTCTTTGTTAACCTGTGCCAATTTTAAATGGTTAAGTCTATATGGATATTGTTTGATAGGAACAGCATTTCCAACATCTACATCATGTATAGCCATTTTAGTACTTCCCAATTCATCTCTACAAACTTGCCCATGTGATATTACTAACTCTTTCAGGTCAGTCCGTTTTTCCTCTGGAAGGTAACTCAACAATTTATCCCAATTTTTAACAACATCCTCGTTTTCCAATTTAATTTGAGGTATGTCAAATTCACAGTCATCTGGATTTGATTCGTCATTTTGAGTTAGAATTATTAAAACCTCCTCCTTTTCTCTCCTTCCCTTTCAAAGTACCTTTTAAGCATATTCACATGACACACTCGGTGAGTCTTCCTTCTGTCTGGTGTTTTTACAACATAATTCGCCTCACTTAATTTCCTTTCAATCTGATAAGTTCCACAAAACCTATCTTGTAAAGGTTCACCTACCACTGGTAACAACACTAAAACTCTATCTCCGCTGGCAAAACTACGAACTTTGCATTTCTTGTCCTCTACCCGTTTCATCACATTTTGTGCAACTTTTAAATGCTGTCTAGCCAATTCACTTCGCTATTTAATCGTTCCCTAAAATTTGACACGTAATCCAATCATGTAATTTCCGATTTCTCACTCACCAGTTTTTCCTTAATCAATTTTTTAGTGGTCTTCTTACCTCATGACCAAAAATTAGTTCAAAAGGACTAAATTTGGTTGACTCATTGGGTGCATCCCTAATTACAAACTGTATGAATGAAATTCCTTTATCCCAATCCTCTGGATAATCATGACAATAAGCCCTCAACATTGTCTTTAATGTCTGATGCCACCTTGCTAATGCTCCCTGCAACTCTGGATGGTACGCAGTTGATTTAAATTGTTTTATTCCTATGCTATCCATAACTTCTTGAGGTAAAATTTGATCCTTGATCCAATTGTATTTCTGTGGGTAGTCCATATCTAGTAAAAGAATTTAAGTAACTCCTCCAGCCTTTTTAGCTGTAATATTACGTACTGGAATGGCCTCTGCAAACCTCGTAGACACATCCATTGTAGTCAAAAGATATTGATTCCCACTTTTTGTTTTAGGAAGCGGTCCTATGCAATCAATTAGGACTCTTGTAAAAGGTTCATCAAATGCTGGAATGGATATTAAGGCCGCTGGTTTTATCACTGCTTGAAGTTTCCCTATCACTTGACATGTGTGACATGATTGACAAAATTTAACTACACCTTTATGTAGTCCAGGCCAATAAAAATGTTTCTGGATTTTAGCTTGAGTTTCCCTATTCCCAAATGACCTCCCACTGGTACCTCATGTGCAACTCGCAACACCTCCTTTCTATACCCTACCGGCAATACTACTTGATGAACTTCTGCCCACTTTTCACCCCCCTGCATATGTAAAAGTCTCCATTTTCTCATCAAGACATTACTTTCACGGTAATAACACTCTGGTTTACACTCAGATTCCTCTTCTGTATATGCTTTCTGATACATCCATTTTATTTCTACATCTTTCTGTTGTAACTCTGCCAATTTTCCTGAACTAAAAATATCCGCCTCATCCTCCACCTGTTCTTATTCTTTTTCAACCATCTGATCAAAAATTGTTTCTGATAATTGCACTTCAACCTCGTCTTCACTCTTTGATTTCTCCTCATCTTAACCTGTGACTTTGCGACCTTGTTACCACACAATCCAGAAAAATCCCAGGATATTCATCCTTCAACATTTTAGTTGTCTGATTTTCCCACTGGCTTGTCAACCATAGTAGGCATCACTCCCACCTGCGATCCAGTTATATCATTACCCAAGATAAACTATATTCCTGGACAAGATAGTTTCTCTATTACTCCAACTACCACTTCACCACTCTTCACTGGACTTTCCAACCTTACCTTATATAATGGAACATTACGCCTCTCACCCTGAATTCCACATATTATCACCTTTTCTGGCACCATACTTCCCAAACTACATAACTCCTCATCTCTTACCATTAAAGATTGACTAACTCCTGTATCTCTTAAAATTGTGACGTCTTTACCTATTCCTCCTGATACGGGGCTGTTTGGGGCTGTTTAGCACAGGGCTAAATCGCTGGCTTTGAAAGCAGACCAAGGCAGGCCAGCAGCACGGTTCGATTCCCATAACAGCCTCCCCGAGCAGGCGGCGGAATGTGGCGAAGCCTACTTGTGACAATAAGCGATTTTCATTTTCATTTCATACGCATGAGTAAACTTTACCCACACAAGCCTTCGACTATGACACTCTTTCTCACTATCCTCATCACTATCATCCAACTGTACGTTTTCCTTTACGTCTGTCAATTTTAACTGACTGTCATGTTTCATGGTCATTTTCTGAAGTACAAACTCTCTCTCTTTATCTTTTTCCCTGATCTGTATCTCCCTTTCTTTTTCTTTTTGTTCTGCTAGGGCTATTCTTTCTTTTCTCCTTTCTTCTCTCTCCTCTTCTTTTTCCTCTCTCTCTTTCTTTTTCCTCTCTCTCTCTTTCTTTTTCCTCTCTTTCGTATTCAAGCTGCTTGAATTCTTTCTCATGTTCCATTTGTTTAATTTGTAACTGAATTTTTGCCATTTCCAATGAGTCAAACTGTATCTCAGGCAACTTTAAATGCTTAGCCACCACCATAATTACCTCATCTTTTTGCATTTTGTCAGGTAACGTTAACTGCAATGTTTTTGCCAAATCTAACAGTCTGCTTTTAGTCTCTGTCCGTAAGATTCTGCATGTGACCGTCTCCACCCCCAAAAACCTCATAGCCTCTGAAAGAGCCATTGTCCACAACACAATCCCTACTTAAACTATAATACCACACCTGAAAAGCAACCACAATATGCTCACCCCTCACTGTCTTTAAGTTCACTAAGCCAATCCAATAGATAGACTCTTACCCCGGACAAGCCCCCAATTTGTTATGGGCCAGGGTTCAGAGAACCCCAAAGTGTATTATGGAGTTCACCTGACCCACAACTTTTAATAGATTGTGGTATGGGGAGCACACGGCCCACTCTACAGGTGTGGTACAGCAGAAATGGAAAAGTATTTTTTAAAGCAAAACAATGTTAATTCTATGAACTCAAGTTCACCTTTTTAAAACATACAGTGAACATCTTAGCAACCATCAATTCAAATACAACCCTCAAAGAATACGACACTAAGTAATCCTTAATAACTTCCCAAACAACATCCGAAAGACAAAACAAATACCTTTTAACAGAAGCACTTCAGGTTTACATTCACTTCTGAGAACATTTATAATTCTGAATTCACCAAATGATCAAGAGATAGTCTTTTCATGGCAGAGAGATCAGCAGTACACCTGCTCTCTCTGGCTTCAGCTCCAACACTGAAACCGAAACTAAAACACACCCTGCAGCAAACAGCCTAAAACAAATGTAAAAAGCTGACAGACAGCCCAGCTCCATCCACACTCTGACATCACTGATAACCACCCATTTCTTCAAGGTACACTTCTTAAACACCCATTTCTTAAATGTATTCTCACATGACACAAGAAATTTTAACCCAAGTTCGATTCAACAAAGGATTGGCCATAATCATTTCAAATATCCCGGGCGGGGATTCTCCATCGCCGGATGCCAAAATTGGGAAACGCAATTTGGCAGAGAATCGGTTTTGACGCCGACATTGTGGTGGGCACCAGTTTCACGCCAAATTGCAATTCTGCGGCGCCTTGACAGCAGCGTCAATGCATTCCACTCCGCACGTACAGTAAATACTGTTGGCATATCATTAGTAGGCCTGACACGGTATTCTCCGGGGCCTCCACGATTCTCCACCTCCAATGGGCCAACTTCCCAATGGTGAGGTTCACTTGTGCTTTAAGAATGTTGAAACTGGCGCCGTGGCTGCTGAAGATGAGAGAGGAGGTAGGACATGAAATATGCATACATATGGTGTGCGGGCCATGGGCTGGCAGTAACAGCAGGTCTGCCCCATGGGATAGAGGATGATGACAACCCACTCTGTGATGAGTTCTGGTGCTCTGCACCGTTTGACAATGTCTGACTCCTGCCCACGGTAGCATTTCCCAATGTCCACCTGCGCGATCCCGCATGCGAGCTAGCCATTCCATCACACAGTCCCACCCAATCCCTGGGAATACAGAGGTGGGGATAATGGAGTGGAGGGGGGCACCAGAGCAGTGAGCGCTGGCTGAACTGCGGTGCCTGAGCCAAGCCCACCCCCAACATTCGTCAATTTCATCCCCCCCCCCCACTATGCCCCCTCTGCAGCCAGCCCAGCCCACCGAGCACCGAGGCAGGTTGTTACAGTGTGAACAGGTGTTTAACATGACAACATATAAACAGATTCATGCCCTAGCCCCTATCGCTAAACTGTGCCCTGCACCCGTGCCAATTTAACTAGTTTTCCGGCCTTACGGGTTCTAAAGTTCCATCTAGGTGGATCCCCAGGTGGTACTTCAGGACTGGAGGCAGCCTGCTGTGATTCCCGCCCTGCAACCTGGGTCACTGTTGGCGGCCGTCTTCTGGGGCGACGGGGCCTGGATGGGTCCAATTGCTACTGGGGTGTCCCAGGTGACAGGGTACTGCCCTGTTCTGCCCGATGCCCACCAGCTGTGCCAGGATAGGCGGGGGGGAGAAAGTCCAAAATGCTGCGATGTTCCGGCACCTCCCCTGCGGGAGTCACCGGTATGGGCCACATCACCTCCTCCTCCATTTATGTACCCAGTAGCCTCTGGGTACTCCATGGGATAGGGTTGTGAGTGGAACTAACCCCTGTGGCTCCCCCGGCACCTGGCACTGCCAATCCTGGAGGCCCGCTGCCGTCTCAGCCAGTGCCTGCATGCTTGCAGCCATGGAGCCCAGGGAGTGGACCTCCACCTGGGACTGTGCCACATCACCCATGACTGTGCCATCACCTTCTGGGTCTGTGCCACATCAGCCAGTGACTGCGCCATCTCCCTTTGGGATTGGGCCACCTCCCTCTATGTCGGTGCCACATCGGCCAGCGCCATGGCTGCCGACGTTTTTAGCCATGACACGCTGTGACTGGGCCACGCTCAGGAGCACTGCTGCAATGTCAATGTGGCACTGGCACATGGCTGCCTGTGAGAGGGCAGCCCTGTTCTGGGCCTCAGCCTCCACCTGCCCAGAATGTGCCAGGCCTTGGACATGCTGATCCATAGCCGAAGCCCTCGCCCCCAAGGCCTCCACAGCGGACGCACCAGTGCGGTGTTGGCCTGGGTTACACACATGGCTGGCACCATCTCCTGCAGTGGAGTTGGACTCCACCACCTGCACCTGCAGGTGCGGGATGCTCGGCGACAGCCCCTCAGTTGTCCCTGGCTCTGTGACTGCATTACCATGATCGTTGAGACGGTCCGCCAAAAAGGCCCAAAACCCATCTGGGCGGCAGCTAGTCCCTGGGGTCAGCTTGTCTTCCAACCGTCCGCCCCCTCGGGAGTTCCTACCTCCACCTGATGTACCAGAGTATCTGTGTGGTGAGCACCAGAGAGGGGGGATATGGGGGAAGGAGGAACAGACCCGGCCCATTAGGCATAACGACACCCCAGGACGTTCCAAGGCGGCCACGAGCCAGGGACAGACCCGGAGCACCAGGTGGACGCTGCCCACATCTAGTGCAAGTGTGGCAACGCCGGCGGGCCACACCCAGTGACGAGGAGGGCAGCCACAGCAACAGACCACCATTGCAGCCGACCCAGGACACCGACACACAGGACCCTAACACACAGGACACCGATGCCCAGGAGAGTGACGCACACATTACCCACACACAGGGGACGGATGGACAGGAATCACCACTCCAGGGGACCCCGGACTTTGGGTCGGATGAGGAGCATGCCATTACGTGACTGCTGTCCCCTACACCCTCCACCATCGCAGAGGCACTCAGCTCGGTTGGGCACTGATGAGGCATCTGGTACACTAACTGGTGCGCACAACTCAGCCGTCCTGGTACAGCAGGTGGAGACAGGATAAGCCGAGGGGCCGGGCGGTTGGAGGGCAGACCGGCTCAGGCAACCATCTGCCGCCCAGATTCCTGGAGTTACCACACCCACCCATAGACCTGATGCAGGCATGGGCCAAGGGACGACCGAAGGGGATGACGGCCGGCTTGCGGCAGCTGCAGACGAAGGTGGAGGAGTCCACCCGCGTGCAGGAGCTGGGAGTGGTGCTGGTCAGGCCTGCCACCCAGGTCGAAACCGCAAGGGTGGTCCGCGGTGGAGGCAATGGGTGCGACGGTGTCAGGCCTGGGTCACAGTATGCAAGGTGTGGGGCTTTCCGTGCAGGCAGCATCTGTGGCCTAGGACATTTCCTCTCACAGGCAGCCATGAGCCAGAGCCAGCAGCAGATCGCAGAGGCGCTCAACGCTGTGGCCCAGTCTCAGCAGGCAATGGCCCAGTCTCTGCAGGTCATCGCTAAGGGCATCGATGCCATGACCCAGGTGCTGGCCGGCGCCGCCCAGACACAGACAGGGATGGCCAACTCCCTGAGCTCCATGGCTGCAAACTTGCAGACCCTTGTTGATACCAGGGCGGGCCTCCAGGACTGGCAGCACCAGGTGTCAGGGGGGCATTGGGTGCTCGGTCCGTTTGCACCCCGACCCATGTAGAGGCCCGGGGCCATCGGGCATCCCGAGGGAGGAGGAGGTTGTGGTGGTATGTATTAGGGGTAATACGGTACACCACGTGTCGACAGGCTATTGGTGGAGGGATGCCAGGTCCTGATAGGATCTGCCACCTACTGGACTCCACCCAGAAATGCTGGTACAAGAACCCAGCTTTTCCCTCCATTTCCCTCAGCAGCTGCATTCTGTAACCACGCTGCTGGGGATAAAGTTCTGCTTAATAAAGCCTTCAATTGACATGACCTCAACCTGCCTCACGTCATATTGACGGTGCTACAATTTATGAAGCAGAATTTAAATTGAAGAAAACGACATGGGAACATGGAGCTCCGAATCACCCTCGGAGTGCCTGCGCATCGCACCCCAAGCAGCTAACTCGACCTCTATTTTCAAGCACTGGCTGGCATGCTTTGAGGGCTACCTCCGAACGGCCCCCGGCACACCAACAGACGAACAAAAGATGCAGGTCCTCTATTCCAGGGTGAGTCCTGACGTCTACTCCCTTATCGAGGACGAGGACGGTTTCACCGGTGCCATCGCCGCGCTGAAGGATATCTACATCCGGCCCGCCAACCAGGTTTTTGCTCGCTACCAGCTCGCCACACGACGGCAATTTCCGGGGGAATCGCTGGACGGGTTTTATAACGCCCTGCAGATCCTGGGTCGAAACTGCAACTGCCCGACGGTAACAGCAAATGAACACACAGATGGTCCGCGATGCGTATGTGGCAGGTTTGGCCTCTTCCCAGATCCGCCAGAGGCTTCTGGAGAAAGAATCTCTGGGACTTACAGAAGCTCGGGCCCTGGCGGCATCCCTCGATGTGGCCTCGCGTAACGCCCGCGCCTACACCCCCGACCGCACTACAGCCCCTTGGGCTCCGTGGACCCCCGCTGCGGTCGACTCTCTGACACCCCCCCCCCCACCCCCGCAAACCTGCGCGGCCAAAACACCAGACCAACCAGGGGGGCCCCGCTGCTATTTTTGCGGCCAGCCGAAACACCCTCGGCAGCGCTGCCCGGCCCGCGCGGCTACCTGCAAAAGCTGCGGGAAGAAGGGCCACTACGCGACGGTGTGCAAGTCCCGCGGGGTCGCCGCTATCTCCGGGGAAGAAACAGGACCACAGACCCAGCCCCCCCAGCGATCCACGTGCGACCAACGGACGCCGCCATTTTGGACCCCGGACGCCACTAGGGAGAGATGGCCGCCGCCATTTTGTCCACCCCCGACCGCGCTCGGTCCGTGGACCCCACCATCTTGGCTGAAGGACCCCGACATAGACGGCCACATACTGCCTGATTACTATGCTCAACTTCAACAACCACGTCTGGCTTCGACGACCCTCGACCAGTCGCGACCCCGGACGCTCCAGACTGCAACCACTACAGTCCTAGTGAATGGCTATGAGACTCTGGGAGCACGGAGAGCTTCATTCACCCGGACACGGTAAGGCGCTGTTCCCTCGTAATTCGGCCAAGCACCCAGAAAATTTTCCTGGCGGCGGGATCCCACTCCGTTCAGATCACGGGGTTCTGCATCGCTAACCTAACGGTGCAGGGGAGGGAGTTCCGAAATTACCGGCTGTATGTCCTCCCCCATCTCTGTGCGCCCACACTCCTAGGGTTGGACTTCCAATGCAACCTCCAGAGTTTAACATTTAAATTTGGCGGCCCTATACCCCCACTGACTGTCTGCGGCCTCGCGACCCTCAAGGTTGAACCACCTTCCTTGTTTGCGAACCTCACCCCGGATTGCAAACCCGTCGCCACAAGCAGCAGACGGTACAGCGCCCAGGACCGAGCATTTATCCGGTTCGAAGTCCAGAGGCTGCTAAAGGAAGGCATCATCCAGGCTAGCAACAGTCCCTGGAGAGCCCAGGTGGTAGTTGTTAAGACCGGGGAGAAACAGAGGATGGTCATCGACTATAGTCAGACCATCAACAGGTACACTCAGCTAGATGCGTTCCCTCTCCCCCGCGTATCCGACATGGTCAATCGGATTGCACAGTACAAGGTCTTTTCCACCGTGCACCTCAAGTCCGCCTACCACCAGCTCCCCATCCATCCCGGTGACCGCAACTTTACTGCCTTCGAAGCAGACGGGCGGTTATACCACTTTTTAAGGGTTCCATTCGGCGTCACGAACGGAGTCTCGGTCTTCCAACGAGAGATGGACCGAATGGTTGACCAGCACGGTTTATGGGCCACGTTCCCGTATCTCGACAACGTCACCATCTGCGGCCACGACCAGCAGGACCACGACGCCAACCTCCAAAAATTCCTCCAGACCGCTCACGCCCTGAACCTCACTTACAACAAAGAAAAATGCGTGTTCCGCACCGATCGTCTAACCATCCTGGGCTACGTAGTGCGTAATGGAGTGATAGGCCCCGACCCTGAACGCATGCGCCCCCTCATGGAGTTCCCTCTCCCCCACTGTGCCAAAGCCCTGAAACGTTGCCTGGGGTTCTTTTCTTATTACGCCCAGTGGGTTCCACAATACGCCGACAAGGCCCGTGCGCTAATCCAGTCCACTACTTTTCCCCTGTCGACAGAGGCATGCCAGGCCTTTAGCCGCATCAAAGCGGATATCGCAAAGGCCACGATGCGCGCCATCGACGAGTCCCTCCCCTTCCAGGTCGAGAGCGACGCATCGGATGTAGCTCTGGCGGCCACCCTCAACCAAGCAGGCAGACCCGTGGCCTTCTCCCGAATCCTCCACTCTTCAGAAATCCGCCACTCCTCAGTGAAAAAGGAGGCACAAGCAATAGTGGAAGCTGTGTGACACTGGAGGCATTACCTGGCCGGTAGGAGATTCACTCTCCTCACTGACCAACGGTCGGTTGCCTTCATGTTCGATAATGCACAGCGGGGCAAGATCAAGAACGACAAGATCTTGCGGTGGAGGATCGAACTCTCCACCTTCAATTATGAGGTCTTGTATCGTCCCGGAAAGCTGAACGAGCCATCCGTTGCCCTATCTCGCGGCACATGAACAAAGAACAAACAAAGAAATGTACAGCACAGGAACAGGCCCTTCGGCCCTCCAAGCCCGTGCCGACCATAGTGCCCGACTAAACTACAATCTTCTACACTTCCTGGGTCCGTATCCTTCTATTCCCATCCTATTCATATATTTGTCAAGATGCCCCTTAAATGTCCCTATCGTCCCTGCTTCCACTACCTCCTCCGGTAGTGAGTTCCAGGCACCCACTACCCTCTGCGTAAAAAACTTGCCTCGTACATCTACTCTAAACTTTGCCCCTCTCACCTTAAACCTATGCCCCCTAGTAATTGACCCCTCTACCCTGGGGAAAAGCCTCTGACTATCCACTCTGTCTATGCCCCTCATAATTTTGTATACCTCTATCAGGTCGCCCCTCAACCTCCTTCGTTCCAGTGAGAACAAACCGAGTTTATTCAATCGCTCCTCATAGCTTATGCCCTCCATACCAGGCAACATTCTGGTAAATCTCTTCTGCACCCTCTCTAAAGCCTCCACATCCTTCTGGTAGTGTGGCGACCAGAATTGAACACTATACTCCAAGTGTGGCCTAACTAAGGTTCTGTACAGCTGCAACATGACTTGCCAATTCTTATACTCAATGCCCCGGCCAATGAAGGCAAGCATGCCGTATGCCTTCTTGACTACCTTCTCCACCTGTGTTGCCCTTTCAATGACCTGTGGACCTGTACTCCTAGATCTCTTTGACTTTCAATACTCTTGAGGGTTCTACCATTCACTGTATATTCCCTACCTGCATTAGCCCTTCCAAAATGCATTACCTCACATTTGTCCGGATTAAACTCCATCTGCCATCTCTCCGCCCAAGTCTCCAGACAATCTAAATCCTGCTGTATCCTCAGACAGTCCTCATCGCTATCCGCAATTCCACCAACCTTTGTGTCGTCTGCAAACTTACTAATCAGACCAGTTACATTTTCATCCAAATCATTTATATATACTACAAAGAGCAAAGGCCCCAGCACTGAATCCTGTGGAACACCACTGGTCACAGCCCTCCAATTAGAAAAGCATCCCTCCATTGCTACCCTCTGCCTTCTATGGCTTAGCCAGTTCTGTATCCACCTTGCCAGTTCACCCCTGATCCCGTCTGACTTCACCTTTTGTACTAGTCTACCATGAGGGACCTTGTCAAAGGCCTTACTGAAGTCCATATAGACAACATCCACTGCCCTACCTGCATCAATCATCTTAGTGACCTCCTCGAAAAACTCTATCAAGTTAGTGAGACACGACCTCCCCTTCACAAAACCGTGCTGCCTCTCACTAATACGTCCATTTGCTTCCAAATGGGAGTAGATCCTGTCTCGAAGAATTCTCTCCAGTAATTTCCCTACCACTGAAGTAAGGCTCACCGGCCTGGAGTTCCCGGGATTATCCTTGCTACCCTTCTTAAACAGAGGAACAACATTGGCTATTCTCCAGTCCTCCGGGACATCCCCTGAAGACAGCGAGGATCCAAAGATTTCTGTCAAGGCCTCAGCAATTTCCTCTCCAGCCTCCTTCAGTATTCTGGGGTAGATCCCATCCGGCCCTGGGGACTTATCTACCTTAATATTTTTTAAGACACCCAACACCTCGCCTTTTTGGATCACAATGTGACCCAGGCTATCTACACACCCTTCTCCAGACTCAACATCTACCAATTCCTTCTCTTTGGTGAATACTGATGCAAAGTATTCATTTAGTACCTCGCCCATTTCCTCTGGCTCCACACATAGATTCCCTTGCCTATCCTTCAGTGGGCCAACTCTTTCCCTGGCTACCCTCTTGCTTTTTATGTACGTGTAAATGTACAAGTGGACTGTCTACAAGCCTTCCACGAGGACCTCTGCCACCCGGGGGTCACTCATTTCTACCACTTCCTTAAGGCCCGCAACCTCCCTTACTCCGTTGAGGACGTCCGAACAGTCAGCAGATACTGCCAGATCTGCGCTGAGTGCAAACCGCACTTTTTCAGGCCTGATCGAGCGCACCTGGTTAAGGCCTCTCGACCCTTTGAACGCCTCAGTTTGGATTTCAAAGGCCCCCTCCCCTCCACTGATCGCAACGCGTATTTCCTGAACGTTGTTGACGAATACTCCCGTTTCCCTTTCGCATCCCCTGCCCCGACATGACAGCGTCCACGGTCATTAAAGCCCTCGGTACCATTTTTACACTGTTCGGTTTCCCCGACTATATCCATAGCGACAGGGGGTCCTCCTTTATGAGTGACGAACTGCGTCAATTCCTGCTCAGCAAGGGCATAGCCTCGAGCAAGACGACCAGTTACAACCCCCGGGGGAACGGGCAGGTAGAAAGGGAGAATGGAACAGTCTGGAAGGCCGTCCTGCTGGCCCTCCGCTCTAGGAGTCTCCCAATTTTCCGCTGGCAGGAAGTCCTCCCGGATGCCCTTCACTCTATCCGGTACCTGCTGTGCACCACCACGAATCAAACGCCTCACGAGGGCCTCCTCCTCTTTCCTAGGAAGTCCTCCTCTGGAACGCCACTTCCGACCTGGCTAACAGCTCCGGGACCCATTCTGCTCTGGAAACATGTGCGGGCGCACAAGTCAGATCCGTTGGTGGAACGGGTGCATCTCCTTCACGCCAACCCGCAATACGCCTATGTGGAGTGCCCCGATGGCCGACAGGACACAGTCTCCCTGCGAGACCTGGCGCCCGCCGGAGCTACCCACACCCCCCCAACGCCAATCACCACCTCCTCACTCCCGCCTGTTCATCCCGCAGCCACGCCCTTCCCGGGGGGTTCGGTTCTCCTCCCAGACCCGCCCAGGAGTAAGGACACAGGGGACAGCGCTACGCTCCCAGAGTTGACGGGACTCGAGCCAGCGCCATCACCACCACGCCCGAGACGATCGGAAAGGACGACCAGGGCGCCCAACCGGCTCATCGAATCACTTTAACTCTCAACGTTTTCAGTTATTGTGTCTTGTTATAGTTATGGCATCATGCCGACCCTGTTTGGCCCGTTGGCCCAGTTGAAGCAATAATTTTGTGTTTTGTTCAAAGTTACGGCACAGTACCAACTCTGTAAACCCCTACCACCATGCGAACCACCATCCCGCCGGGTTCTTTTTCAACAAGGGGTGAATGTGGTGGTATGTATTAGGGGTAATACGGTACACCACGTGTCGACAGGCTATTGGTGGAGGGATGCCAGGTCCTGATAGGATCTGCCACCTACTGTACTCCACCCAGAAATGCTGGTATAAGAACCCAGCTTTTCCCTCCATTTCCCTCAGCAGCTGCATTCTGTAACCACGCTGCTGGGGATAACGTTCTGCTTAATAAAGCCTTCAATTGACATGACCTCAACCTGCCTCACGTCATATTGACGGTGCTACAATTTATGAAGCAGAATTTAAATTGAAGAAAACGACATGGGAACATGGAGCTCCGAATACCCTCGGAGTGCCTGCGCATCGCACCCCAAGCAGCTAACTCGACCTCTATTTTCAAGCACTGGCTGGCATGCTTTGAGGGCTACCTCCGAACGGCCCCCGGCACACCGACAGACGAACAAAAGATGCAGGTCCTCTATTCCAGGGTGAATCCTGACGTCTACTCCCTTATCGAGGACGAGGACGGTTTCACCGGTGCCATCGCCGCACTGAAGGATATCTACATCCGGCCCGCCAACCAGGTTTTTGCTCGCTACCAGCTCGCCACACGACGGCAATTTCCGGGGGAATCGCTGGACGGGTTTTATAACGCCCTGCAGATCCTGGGTCGAAACTGCAACTGCCCGACGGTAACAGCAAATGAACACACAGATGGTCCGCGATGCGTATGTGGCAGGTTTGGCCTCTTCCCAGATCCGCCAGAGGCTTCTGGAGAAAGAATCTCTGGGACTTACAGAAGCTCGGGCCCTGGCGGCATCCCTCGATGTGGCCTCGCGTAACGCCCGCGCCTACGCCCCCGACCGCACTACAGCCCCTTGGGCTCCGTGGACACCCGCTGCGGTCGACTCTCTGACACCCCCCCCCACCCCCGCAAACCTGCGCGGCCAAAACACCAGACCAACCAGGGGGGCCCCGCTGCTATTTTTGCGGCCAGCCGAAACACCCTCGGCAGCGCTGCCCGGCCCACGCGGCTACCTGCAAAAGCTGCGGGAAGAAGGGCCACTACGCGACGGTGTGCAAGTCCCGCGGGGTCGCTGCTATCTCCGGGGAAGAAACAGGACCACAGACCCAGCCCCCCCAGCGATCCACGTGCGACCAACGGACGCCGCCATTTTGGACCCCGGACGCCACGAGGGAGAGATGGCCGCCGCCATTTTGTCCACCCCTGACCGCGCTCGGTCCGTGGACGCCACCATCTTGGCTGAAGGACCCCGACATAGACGGCCACATACTGCCTGATTACTATGCTCAACTTCAACAACCACGTCTGGCTTCGACGACCCTCGACCAGTCGCGACCCCGACGCTCCAGACTGCAACCACTACAGTCCTAGTGAATGGCTATGAGACGCCGTGTCTTATCGACTCTGGGAGCACGGAGAGCTTCATTCACCCGGACACGGTAAGGCGCTGTTCCCTCGCAATTCGGCCAAGCACCCAGAAAATTTTCCTGGCGGCGGGATCCCACTCCGTTCAGATCACGGGGTTCTGCATCGCTAACCTAACGGTGCAGGGGAGGGAGTTCCGAAATTACCGGCTGTATGTCCTCCCCCATCTCTATGCGCCCACACTCCTCGGGTTGGACTTCCAATGCAACCTCCAGAGTTTAACATTTAAATTTGGCAGCCCTATACCACCACTGACTGTCTGCGGCCTCGCGACGCTCAAGGTTGAACCGCCTTCCTTGTTTGCGAACCTCACCCCGGATTGCAAACCCGTCGCCACAAGCAGCAGACGGTACAGCGCCCAGGACCGAGCATTGATCCGGTCCGAAGTCCAGAGGCTGCTAAAGGAAGGCATCATCCAGGCTAGCAACAGTCCCTGGAGAGCCCAGGTGGTAGTCGTTAAGACCGGGGAGAAACAGAGGATGGTCATCGACTATAGTCAGACCATCAACAGGTACACTCAGCTAGATGCGTTCTCTCTCCCCCGCGTATCCGACATGGTCAATCGGATTGCACAGTACAAGGTCTTTTCCACCGTGGACCTCAAGTCCGCCTACCACCAGCTCCCCATACATCCCGGTGACCGCAACTATACTGCCTTCGAAGCAGACGGGCGGTTATACAACTTTTTAAGGGTTCCATTCGGCGTCACGAACGGAGTCTCGGTCTTCCAACGAGAGATGGACCGAATGGTTGACCAGCACGGTTTACGGGCCACGTTCCCGTATCTCGACAACGTCACCATCTGCGGCCACGACCAGCAGGACCACGACGCCAACCTCCAAAAATTCCTCCAGACCGCTCACGCCCTGAACCTCACTGACAACAAAGAAAAATGCGTGTTCCGCACCGATCGTCTAACCATCCTGGGCTACGTAGTGCGTAATGGAGTGATAGGCCCCGACCCTGAACGCATGCGCCCCCTCATGGAGTTCCCTCTCCCCCACTGTGCCAAAGCCCTGAAACGTTGCCTGGGCTTCTTTTCTTATTACGCCCAGTGGGTTCCACAATACGCCGACAAGGCCCGTGCGCTAATCCAGTCCACTACTTTTCCCCTGTCGACAGAGGCATGCCAGGCCTTTAGCCGCATCAAAGCGGATATCGCAAAGGCCACGATGCGCGCCATCGACGAGTCCCTCCCCTTCCAGGTCGAGAGCGACGCATCGGATGTAGCTCTGGCGGCCACCCTCAACCAAGCAGGCAGACCCGTGGCCTTCTTCTCCCGAACCCTCCACGCTTCAGAAATCCGCCACTCCTCAGTGGAAAAGGAGGCACAAGCAATAGTGGAAGCTGTGTGACACTGGAGGCATTACCTGGCCGGTAGGAGATTCACTCTCCTCACTGACCAACGGTCGGTTGCCTTCATGTTCGATAATGCACAGCGGGGCAAGATCAAGAACGACAAGATCTTGCGGTGGAGGATCGAACTCTCCACCTTCAATTATGAGGTCTTGTATCGTCCCGGAAAGCTGAACGAGCCATCCGTTGCCCTATCTCGCGGCACATGTGCCAATGTACAAGTGGACTGTCTACAAGCCTTCCACGAGGACCTCTGCCACCCGGGGGTCACTCATTTCTACCACTTCCTTAAGGCCCGCAACCTCCCTTACTCCGTTGAGGACGTCCGAACAGTCAGCAGATACTGCCAGATCTGCGCTGAGTGCAAACCGCACTTTTTCAGGCCTGATCGAGCGCACCTGGTTAAGGCCTCTCGACCCTTTGAACGCCTCAGTTTGGATTTCAAAGGCCCCCTCCCCTCCACCGATCGCAACGCGTACTTCCTGAACGTTGTTGACGAACACTCCCGTTTCCCTTTCGCATCCCCTGCCCCGACATGACAGCGTCCACGGTCATTAAAGCCCTCGGTACCATTTTTACACTGTTCGGTTTCCCCGACTATATCCATAGCGACAGGGGGTCCTCCTTTATGAGTGACGAACTGCGTCAATTCCTGCTCAGCAAGGGCATAGCCTCGAGCAAGACGACCAGTTACAACCCCCGGGGGAACGGGCAGGTAGAAAGGGAGAATGGAACGGTCTGGAAGGCCGTCATGCTGGCCCTCCGGTCTAGGAGTCTCCCAATTTTCCGCTGGCAGGAAGTCCTCCCGGATGCCCTTCACTCTATCCGGTCCCTGCTGTGCACCACCACGAATCAAACGCCTCACGAGGGCCTCCTCCTCTTTCCTAGGAAGTCCTCCTCTGGAACGCCACTTCCGACCTGGCTAACAGCTCCGGGACCCATTCTGCTCTGGAAACATGTGCGGGCGCACAAGTCAGATCCGTTGGTGGAATGAGTGCATCTCCTTCACGCCAACCCGCAATACGCCTATGTGGAGTGCC